>NC_142808.1:55448745-55621207 GCF_049724085.1 Artemia sp. Qi Xiang Cuo
ATATATATATATATATATATATATATATATATATATATATATATATATATATATATATATATATATATATATATATATATATATATATATATATATATATATATATATATATATCTATATGATATATATATACATATATATATATACTAAAAGTCTTTATGGACCATGGTTAAAAAAGAAATTCACAGCAACGTAAAATTTAAAAAAAGAAACACACCCTTCGATCCGAATTGAATAAAGAAATTAAAGGGAATGGTGCTATGTCCCAAACCCGTGCCAACCAACTTGGTGTATATTGAGGAGGTTTTCGGGTTGGGCGGGGGAGGAATGTTGGACTAATTTCTGAGGGGGAATAATAACAAGGAATCTTATTTGATAAGTAAAATAGAAAGTGCCCAAAAATTGGAGATAATTTTTGATTGGGGGTGAGGGATACATCCTCTCCGCTGTAGATGTCCCTGCAATCAACCCTCCCAACTTCTTGATTCCCATCAAATGTCTGTCACTAAGTATAAAATCCACCCTTCAATCCTCCCCAACTAATTTTCTCTCTCAATCCAATCAATCCCTGATAAAACCCCAAAGATTAATAAAAACATCCTTCCCATGTCCACACATTGGGCCAAAAAGGAGACCCCCCTTTGACCAAATAAAAGCTACCAAGACAAAATTCAGTTAGTCTGACAATACCTTTGAGAAATCAATGAAATGCATGGTTTAATGTATGGGCAGTCCCTTTTTTGACCATATTTCGTAATAAATCAAAGTCAAGATAACAATCCGTAACTTAGCCATAAACATAGCGTTGTTTAAGTTGTTCGCTTAGTCATGGCAAAGAATATTCTTAAAGGAATTATCTTTATTACACTGATAACTTTTATTAGCGGTAGGTTTTCTTCATATCTATAAGTACCAAGAAATCAAAATCGAAAAATTTGTCAACCATGAATGGATCTCAGTTCTATATCATACCTGAAAACCAAAATTTTCCTTTTGACTATTTCAAAATTTGACTGTTTCAAATGTTGACGATTTCAAATGACTATTTAAGAATTTCGTCAGTATTGTCTGTGGAACCTTAAAAATAGATCAACAAAACTAGTTATCAACTCTGATGACACTTTTCGTCCCGAATTTGCAGGGACATGCCCATAGCATACCCATCTCTATATTGTGTACAAGCTTGAGGCTCTAAGAGAGGAAAAATTCAGAATGACTGGCTTTTTGTGGTCTTGGGAAGCAGTTAAACCAGGAGAATATAACCTCCCGAAATGGATACAGGGTTCCAGGTGCCCCCCTCCCCGGGAATAGGCCTACACCTCCCGAAAACACAATGGTACTTATGTATTCTACAGAAAACATGCGAGAATTGAAGTTTGGTTAATGCTAATGAAATAAAACAAACTATGATGAAAATATAATGCTTTAGAAAAAAATTTGAGCTATATATTTGGTTATTGCTAATGAAATAAAACAAAATATGATGAAAATATAATACTTTAGAAACAAATTTGGGCTATATATTTGCAAATTAGGGGGGGGGGTTGCTGTAAAGCATAGCGTATAGTAAATACGTAACCTAACCTAGGTACCTTTTTTTGCCCCTTCAACCCCAAAAAACTTAAGTTTAAATATTCTTCACTGAGTGAAAAACCCTTTGTTTGCCTAGCGCAAACCTGTTTGTCCTGTAAGATTAATGTGATTCTTGACGCGATTCTCGAGTTTGTTTTCTGTATAATACATAAGTACACAAACCCCCTCCCCCAAATAAATACCCCCAGCGGAGAATATCCCCTGGAAAATATCTCACCGGGAAATAGCCCCTGGAACAAACACCTCCCCTCCCACGGAAAATCCCCCCCCGTGGAAAATCAATCCCCACTGAAAGTAAGTTATTCCCAAAAATTTTCTCCCCACTGAAAATACTCAAGAAAATTTCCTTTCCCTGAAGAAAACTCCCTCACGATAAGTGTCGGAAGGTTTCCCAGTAATGAATACTATCTTTACAAAACTTAAAAGGTCCTTAAAATTCTACAATGGGGTTCTTTTATTGTTCAAAAACAAATACTATCTCTATAAAACTTAAAGAGGTGCTTAAGCTTCTTCAATTGGGTTCTCTTCTTATATTTTAGTTAAGGAGGAAGGAAGATGCCTCAAAAAGTGCATTTTAATGCAAAAACATCCCAGTTCAAATTGAGCCCTCAGATAAATATAGATTTAGTTCTAAGGGAGGGACGAAGGGGGGTGGAGGTAGTTCTCCAAATTCTCTTGTTGTTCCGACAGTTGATTCGTAGACTTGGCTCCTCCTCCAAAAACAATCTAAAGCCACGACGATACCAATCTCTTAGCAATTAACTAAAATCACGCTTAGTATTCTTTCCAATCATACCAGGATATGTATTCTCCCACTGATTACACTTATCATAGTGGCAATTAGAGCATAGGTGCCCTCTAGGATGAGAGTCACATACCCCTTCAAGACAGGAATTACAACCTTTAATTTGTACAGTATATCTTCTATGCAATTTACACGGGTTGCATAATCTGCACTTTTCATAATACTCATTAATCATTGTACAATTCTCACATGATGACCAGCTGCCCAGTGGTAAACATGCACAGTGGACATGCATGGAACATTTTTTCATGTGTTGAAACTCTCACCTCCAAAATAAAACTGAGCCACTATCAAGAAATTGAGTGGGATAGAGAGAGAGGAGTAAATCATCCTTGAATAACATCTTTCTCGCGAAAAAAAGTCTTAAATTTCTAAGCTAGTGTGTGTGTGTGTGTTTAAAAGCAAATTCACAATATAATTTTGTCTTGTCGTGATTAATATGTCAATAAATTGTGTAAATGCCTTTGGACCACGACGTAAAAGCTTCATGCAATAGTTTAATGATGGAGAATCAGTTTTCATTATATAAACAAGCATTCCTCAAGAAAATATCTTCCTTTGAATAGATAACTGTAGAAAATTATCATCTAGAATCAAACGTTTTTCAATAAAAACAAGATTCCCCATGATGAAAAAAACAATAAAATTCATACTTTACAACATGAAAGAACGTGAAAGAATATAACAAGAAAGAATGTCATCACAAGAGTCCACACAACGATGAAATGTATCTATACAGTTATATTTGATTAGCATTAATCGTCTTATAATCGTTTAAGACTTTTATATTAAGACTTTTCAATTAGCTGGTAAACACACAAGAAGTCAAGTTTGGTTAATGCTAATGAAATAAAACAAAATTTGATGAAAATATAATAGTTTAGAAACAAGTTTGGGCTATATATTTGCATATTTGCGGGGCGTGGGATAAAGTATAATATATACTGAATACGTAACCTAACCTAGGTACTTTTTTCCCCTAAACCTCCCAAAAAATAGTTTAAATATTTTAAACTCAATGAAAAACCACGTTTTGCGATCCAATTCTCTATTGACTGATACCCATTTGAATAGTTTCCTTTAGCATCTATCTTCCGTTTGTACCAGCTAATTGACAACTACCGATGATATATATATTGTTCTTTGCGTAAGCCGTAACTACCTCACCCTCCATTCTGATTGGTTGGACACAATTTCAGGTTATATACGAAACTTCATATTTTTTTATGGGATTATGAACAGCTTATAATTGACGAAATATTTGATATTGTAAAAATGAGCCATTTTTTGGTTTTATCTAAGAATTGTGGGGGGGGGGGTTTAGTTGAGATGGAATTTTCAATTTTATGCCATAATTTTTCCATATATCATGGTCACTTTTTTGACATTATACCCCCCCCCCCTTCTAATGTCCCATATATAACTATATAGATACATTTCATCGTTGTGTGGAATCTTGTGATGACATTCTTTCTTGTTATATTCTTTCACGTTCTTTCATGTTGTAAAGTATGAATTTTATTGGGTTTTTTTTTTAATATATTCCTAGGGCTGTATCCTGGACCATCAGGGGGTGGGTATATTTTCAGAAAAGGCACCATGATATTTGGAAATAGTATAAAATAAAGAGTTTAATGGTACTGTTTGTGTGTTTAGCATGTTTTCTTCAGAAAAGGACAATCACTGAATATTTGGCTTTAGAAAAAGTCAACTAGACTAATGCCCATTTTTATGAAGAAGATAAATAGTCTTGTATCTGTATAGGTTAGGCATACAGTTTACTTAAAAACTGATTCATAGGGACCACGCAGACTAGAAAGGGGCCCCAACACCCTGAAAATGTAAATTTCTTTTAATTTCTCGGAATTTCCTAATTAAATTATAGGTTTTTTATCATCCTCCCTAATGTTTTTTAATTAAAATCATTTCCAATTCTTTTTAATTAGCTCACTGACCTTTTTGTTCCATCTTCCATTTAGTTCTTTATTACACATTTTTTTTTAATTTACTATTTTTCAATCCCTTCCGAATGTTCAGTTACTTCCCATTTTTATCAGTATAGCACAGCGATAAGAGCACTTCCTGAGGCTGTGCTAACTTAGGTTGTAGTCATGGATGAGACATTATAAGTAGTAATCTATATGCTGGTCCGAAACTAGATAGTATAAAGTGACCTATCCCTCTATAAAATGGACCTATAAAGCGATCAAACACGTTATATTTGGAACCATGGACGAGATTGTGTAATGCAACCAGACGGGTTTCTGAGGCAACTCCCATTTTGTAGGGACAATCCTAGAGAGTGGAGACTATACCATGTATAATACCTTGATTAGTAATTGGGTTCAAATATAAGAAGTGATTATCATTGCAGTTTCTATTAATAACAGAATTGAATTCAAAGAGAGTAGATTATTTTAGATGTTATTAGTAAGTAACATGAATGATCCATTTAAACTATCAGAACTTGAAGGTGGGGCAGTAAGCAGCAATGATTCAAGGGCGAGAGTACCAAACGTGGCTGTAGAAATAACACGAGGATGTAGACTAAGCCTTGAATGGGACGATATGTATGCTAGATATCTGAAATCATGGAGCAAATTCAAATTGGAGGAGCAATTATGCTTTGCGGCGAAACTGAACATAGTGCATATATATAGACTCCAAGCTGCATTAGATGCACTAGTGAAATATATTGATGAAAAAAAATTAAATCAGTGATTATTATACTTGTAATTATGCTCAATAAAATTGTTTCTAAATCGAAATTATTTTTTCTATAGTAGGCTAGCGTACATTTTTAGAGTAGAAAAAGAATCCAGGTTAGTCTGAAGTTGGTTGTGAGAGTGTTAGGACTCTAAAAAATAGATAGATTTGAAAATCATGGGGAATCTTGTGTTTATTGACAAACGTTTGATTCTATATGATAATTTTCTAGAGTTATCAGTTCAAAGTGAGATATTTTCTCGAGTGATGCTTATTGATATAATACAAACTAAGTTTTCGTCATTAAATCATTCCATGAAGCCTTGCCGCCGTCGACAATAGTCGTTTAAACAACTCATGGAAATATCGATTACGACAGGGCAAGCTAAAATAGCTAATACATTTATAAACACACACACACACTCATTTAGAAATCTAAGACTATTTTCACGAGAAAGATGATATTCAAGGATGATTTACTCCTCTCTCTCTATCCCACTCAATTTCTTGATAGTAGCTCAGTTTTATTTTGGAAGTGAGAGTTTCAACACATGAAAAAATGTTCCATACATGTCCACTCTGCATGCATACATTGGGCAGCTGGTCATCATGTGAGAATTGTACAACGATTAATGAGAACGATGAAAAGAGCCGATTATGCAACCCTTGTATATTGAATAGAGGATATACCGTACAAACTAAAGGTTTTAATTCCTGCCTTGAAGGGGTAAGTGACTCTCATCTTTGAGGGCACCTATGCTCTAATTGCCACTATGATAAGTGTAATCAGTGGGAGAATACATATCCTGGTATGATTGGAAAGAATACTAAGCGTGATTTTAGTTAATTGCTAAGAGATTGGTATCGTCGTGGCTTTAGATTGTTTTTGGAGGAGGAGCCAAGTCTACGAATCAACTGTTGGAACAACAAGAGAATTTGGTTTCTACATCATCGTTGTGAAACAATGGCTACTATGATTATAAGCCCACTGATTTTTACTTGGCTGTTACGGAATGTGATTCACCACTGGACACTGTATGTGACATTGCTTCAAATAAGCAAATTGAAACATGCGAATTCTACAAAATGAACGAGAATAGTATCATTGACTATACAAAGAGATATGGTAAGAGTGAAGTTACACTGTACCGTAGAAAATGTGACCCTGACATTGCAGCACATCAGGATCAGTATACTGTGAATTCAGATAATCTACCTGCATTAGTCGTTCTCGACAAATACCTATACGTAGTAGAAGAAGAAATCTACAGAAAAGAAAAGTCGTTTTTATTATTTGTATCCATTGTGTTTATTAATAAATAATCTCACATACTTTCTCGGAACATTTTATTCGTAGGGCGCAAAGATCAAAATTAAACATCCTTGAAAACATATTTTCCACTAGAAAGTCGTTCAATCAAGGAATGTCAATGTAAATGCTTAGAAACTGCTTGCAGGTATAGCCACGACATCTGAACATGAAAAAGAGTAATGCATGAAAGCCGCATGTCATAGTCGTTAAATCCTCTACTCTCCTTCGGTTTTATATAATAGTTTTCCCGCTGCTCTCAATAAAGTTTCTGATGTGGGGAGTGTAGAATTTATATGATAGTCCAATAGGATCAAAAAATTCAATATTCTTTGCTGTTTGAAAGATGCAGAGCCAATGACCTGTCTTAAAAGTCGATGGACTGCTATTAATAATGATTAGGGTATTGTTAACGCATCGAATTTTTCCAATGAAGTTCGGTGGTATGCAAAAAAACTTTTACTGGGACATGTATAAATCCATATTAAATACGCTCATTATTTGATTTGTGTTCTAGGGGCAAAGTGTAGTATACCACTGCCGTCGAGTGTGATTTCCCAATAGGTTTCAAATTGACTCAATGATATTAGCATGATACTCTCAGTCAAAGCATTGGCAAATGTGCACTCTATACGTACATTCCCTGTTCGTACTATGCTCATATCCTGGGTGTCAGACAGGTCCAAAACAATTACACCATGATTTTTTGAAAACATTGAATCGGCTTATCCATTTTGAAATAGTTGTGAATCATGATCTAGAGATTGCAAGGTCGACTCATACAAAGTTCTATAGGATTTTTTGTCAAATGATAGAGTGTACAGTGGAATACCATTCAGTTTGCACACAAGGCTAGATAGACCAAAAAAATTAAAATCATGGGGGGATGCAGTCCAGGATTGAACGGCACTGGCACTCTTCGCAAATGCCAGAGCAAGTTTTAATGGGTTTTCTCCATTGATAAATGATGAATCGGTATAACTACGACAGCCAGTGGCAATGTGACGTTGATTGGTTATCGTATGGGGGACAAGAAGTTTAGTGTTGTTGCCATTGGCTCTTAGGTTTTCCACTGCCAATGCAACAGAACTCAATACCTGTTGTTTTCAAACATGAAGAATTGCCGATGTGAAAATGACTTTTGCATCGGGTGCTGCAACAAGTGTTTTTCTCAAAATGAAATTCGATGGAGCTAGCTGCAACTTTATGTCAATCTTGACATTGGGGGGTGACCAATGCGATATATTGAACATCTCATGATTTAATTTTCCAACCAGATGATACTCCTGGGTCACTGCAGTAGTTAACTCACCGTCAGTATCAACACCTGATCGATACTCATAGCCCAATGTCTGTCTTCTCAACTTCTTATATGCCTTTGGTTTCATCATCATAAATTGTATGTAGCTTACATAGTTGGATAAGTTATTGTTAGTGCTCACCAATGTTCCATTGATGAATACATTAATGTGGTTGAATAAGTTGTGTAGGATACAGTTTTCATTGGAAAGGCCATCGGCAGAAGTGTGAGTTGTATTGTCTGACTTTTTCTTCACCGCAACATCTAAATCAATTAATGTTGATGACAAATCAATGAAATAGTCCTCATTGGAAAATATCTGAAAGTGTATATTTTCCAAGAGTGGTTGTTTTGATGAAATTGTTCATAGTAGCCATACTTGACACTAACATCAACATTTTCAGCATTAAACAGATTCAATGAGGAGCTGATTGATGGGTTCGATTCTTTGTGGGGGAGATAGGTCATCTTAAGAGAACAAACCCTTCTTTGATCTAACAATATTTTTCTTCTTCACCTTATTAGTCTTCTTCGTTTGATTCTTCAAAGTCGTTGTTGATGTCATTCGCTTTCCGCCTGGGTGAAGACTGATGAGTGACTGACACCCCTGCATCATTTTTAATCCCTTCCCATTTTCCCTTGATTTTAATTGCTCACTAATGGTTCTTGCTGAAGATTTCGTATTTTCTTTAACATTCTCCTTGAAATTTTTACCTAATCCCCAGTCCTCTAGTATTGAGGCAGCGAAATTTGATGCAGCGGGTACAAGATATTTTCTGGCAAGGGGCAGTGCAAAACAAAAAAGCCTAGCAAACCAGCTACCAAGACCATAGCCAGACATTGTAGTAGGTCCTTTGTAATAGTCCAATCCATGACCTATTTTACGTGGACTCAGAGCACCAACATAGCAATTTATATCAGGACAGACAATTGGAATTCTTCGATTGTTCATTTTAGGCAGTGACGACAACGATGGGTCGAAAATGACATGTAATCACAGCTAAACCTTTTGTTATTGCTAGATGATCACACAATTTACTTCTTAGTCTTAACTGACAGAGTTCCAGATACGAAGTGTTTACAGGAACATACTGAAGATGCTTTATATTATAGTAATGAGCATGTTCATGGGTTGGTTTTCGTTCAATAACACGTAGGAGGGGGACATTTGAATTACCAACTCTCGATGTTTCCACAAAAGATGCACACAGAAAAATGCAAGAGTCCGAGGCGAGACCAGGTGGATAATCAGCAAAAATAACACGATCCATCCTAGTAACAGGGCCTGCGTTTTCCCCATTGATCATATTCTGTTTAAAGCCAAGAACATCTCTCAGATTATGATTGAGATGAATAATTTCAGTGTCAACAGGTGAGGTAATGGTAATCCTATCGTGTTCCATTGAATAATTAAAAGGAGATTTTTCTATTGACTGCACGACAAAAATCCGTCATAGTACAATATTCTTTATATCTCAATGTAACATCCAAATAGTCAATAGATTTAAATGCTTCAACCCATTCATACTCGACAAAGAGTGAACAAGCGAATTGTATAACTTTTATCTCATGCACACGATCTTTTCTCAGGATATCATAGGTATTTTTGAGAATACAGTCGACAAGAGCCATTTCATGCTTTCCATCGTCAAATTTGATGGCGGGGGAGAATTTTGTCCAAAAATCAGCAGTTTTATTCAAGTCATTGTAGAGAGGATCGGAGACGTTAAACATAAATGTTACATAAAAATCATTGGGCATTATCAATATATTCAACACTGATCAAAGAATCAAAATCAGAGTTGTATCCTAGCCATCGAATAAGTCACTGTTTCTTACCCCTGTGAGTACGAGTCTTTAATATCTTTTGAATTTGATAGATTTGACTATTATTTTTTACTTTTTGTATTTCATAGTCATAAAAGCCACGGAGAATCTCTTCATCTTTGGTATGTCGCAGACGATAAGTTATGGGTTTGGTGTCGAGGATTTTCGCTACTTTGAAAAGTTCAGTCGACCACAAGTAATTACCCTTTTCAAAAACATTAGTTGTTCTATTAATTCGAACAGTATCACCAACATTGAATTTTTTTCTTCTTCTTCACAATTGTTTCATTGGAATATTGTTAAAGAAAAGTATCAATTGTATCATGATCAGAATGATGAACTTCCGTTGGGATAGATTTGGACAATGATCTATGGGGTCGTTGAATATAAATCAACAATACTCTATCTAAATCATGAATAAAAGAAAGTTTATTCTTCAATCAACAGTATCTTGAAATTAAAATTTAATTAGTTCTTATCAATCGTTCGGCCAATGCATCCTTTATTGGACTATGACTATAATGGAGCCTTGTATTATATTTCACTAGTACTTTTTCAACAATAAATTCACTGCTGCGATCCGTTTGAATTTTTTTAAACGAATCCTGTTCGAGAATACTTTCTATAGCCTGAGCAACTTCAACATACATCTTTGACTGCAATGGAATGGCATATGCATAGCGACTATAAACTCTGATTGCAAGTAGAATGTACTTGTACGGTGTATTGTGATGCCTTTGAATCTCATCTAGATTTAAGAGATCTGCTTGCATTATATCTAGGGGGAAAAAGGCTTTAGTTTTTAGATAATGATAAGCACGAAGCGTATGGTTTCTGTGTAGAGTGTAACTTGTTTCATTTTGTAGATAGTCTTGTACACTTTTAGTGTGAACACCAGTGACTTTGGAAAGAGTGGTGGGGGAACTTCCACACTTCACCGATAGTTTCATAAACACGTTTCTGAACTTCCGCCATATTGAATGTTAACACATTGTGTAGAGTTTGCTACCCTTTTGTGTACTATTGGATGACGATGGTGGTGACGATGTCATGACACGTCTTCTTTTGTATCTATCAATAAGCGGTATACTCATCTTCCTGACCAGTGTCAAATCAATTTTTCCACTAGATTATCTAGTTCTTTCCAGGATTGATTAGAAATCTTCTTCTTCTTCTTTTTCTTGCTTTATGGTGTTGGCGATGAGGGAGCATGTTTGTTTCATTTTTTTAGAATTTGCCTATTGCTAATAAGGCTTTTGGAGAAGTTTAATGTATTTAGAAAGTTGTATAGATGACTGTCAAATGATTCAAGTAGATTATACCTCTAGTAGATTAATTAATTTTGATTGTGTATTTTGATTAAGATCCAATAGGATGTAGCCGTAGGGTTTATTAGTTGCCTGATTGTACGCTGAAAGTAGAAATTTGGGGGTGCTGGGGTATATTTGTTTATAGAGAGTTATTAGCGAGCTAGAATCACGAACAACTCTGTAGATGGTATAGTAGGTGCAGTTCAAAGCAAATGTTCGCATACATTTGCTCTGATGAAAGAGATTGTGTCGAGCTATAGTAACAGAAACCTATTCATTATGAGAGCGAACGGTAAACAATTTTTGCATTCTCTTGGACTATTATTCAATTAATTAAGCTAAATCGTCAATAATTAGCCAAGATTCATGTTCATTAATGTTGAAAACAAGCAGCCCCTGTATGAATTGCATCCGTATGCCCGTTACAGCAGTACCTTCCATTTTTTTGTTTAACTCCTGCCAAATACTATAGAAACTATAGATTTTTTTCGGCTTTTCCATAAGCGTTTTATCGCACTTTCTCATTGTTTTAGTTAACAGTTTCATTTTTCATGACATTGATGGCCCACACAGAAGTGATCTGAATGGTTTTTTAAATCGATACATGTTCCTTTCAACAGTTCACCTACAACGAACTCTAAACTATAGTTTTCTAATGACTAACTAATTACCCTACTAGTCCATTCAAGAATAATGAGAAGAAGAAGAACAGAACAAATTAATAATCATATTTCTTGCATTATATACATAAAAAAACAGCACTTTACAAATAATACATTACAGAAAAAAACAATATAAAATACACATAAGATTTTTTTTTAAATTTATTTATAATAAAAAACATTTTAAAAAATGCACTAGAAAAAAACGTTAAGAGTGTCGTTTAGTTAAGAGCGTCATTTATCCTGATATTGATGGATCAAACAGAAACAATCTGAATGGTGTTTGAAATTGATAAATATTGCTCTTTCCTTCAACAGCTCCCTTATAACTAACTTTATACTGTATATGTCTTATGACTACATAGTCCTCCTATTAATAATACTCCATTCAAGAATAATGAGAAGAACAAAATCAATAAAGAATCATATTTTCTTTTATTATTAACATAAAAGCAGCACTTTATAAATAATACATTAAACAAGAAAAAAGCACTTTAAACAAGAAAAATACAATTTTTTTTTAATTTATTTATTTATAGGAAAAACAAAAACATTTATTTTAAATAAGCACTAGAAAAAAAAGCACTTTAATAAGTGCACTTTTTTTATTTATTTATAATAACAAATTCAACATTTATTAAACTATACACTTAAAATAATATCACATTTTTCTATTTACATCATTTTTAATTTGAAATGGGGTCCCCCTGGGGGTGGCTGCCACGGATGCAGATGGCCGTGGGCGACCGCTGCGGCGGCCGGGAAGCGCCGTGGGCCGGGCCGGGCCAGAGCCGGAGGGGGCATTAAATAACTCTATATGGTGGAAATTATGAAGAATAAGCATTCCAGCTTTGCACATATATCGAAAATTGTTTGATAAGAAAAAAAACAGAATTTAAAACGCCCACCACCCACCCACCTAGTTCGATTAAAGAATTTATGTAAATTTTTTCAGACCGAGTTGTTTTCTATACTCTACACATTCAACTCAGTCTGAGATTAAATATTGACCGTGTGGTAGTACCTTCACACCATCCTCAAGTACATAGACTTTGTCCGATATGGCCAACAAGGCTTTTTTCTCAACACTAACTGTATAGTTTTTGAATTGTAAAGGGCGAATCGCCATGACTTTCGCTCTTGGGACTAAACTATGTTCCACACAGTTTCTATAGACACTCATATCGAAATTATTTTTTACAGTGTGTAGGTCCCCCTTTATAAACTTGTTTGATATCCTTGTTTTGCATTTCCACACAGTATACCTTCGGCCCAGGAAACACACCACTGGATATCAGATCGCTTCCCGTTTCAGATTTTAATATTAAAAATTGATTTGGGGCCTGACGTTTCACTAGCTCTGGGTAGAGGTATTCATTCCAGTTGGTGTAGTCCATTCGTGAGCTAAGGTACTCGCCATTTTCCAAATCATTCAACAAATTTTCAGTTTGAACTTTTAACAGGAGTGAATCAGTATCCCCGTAATACAGTTGAACTTGACCCTCAATCAGCCATTGTACCTTGCATAGATTATAATAAAATGACAACATGAGTTTTTTAGATATTTCGTTATTGCACTCCCGCCTGCTATATTTTTATTTAAAACAATGATACTTTTCTTACGATGTAGGAGCACCATATCAGAGTCTATGATTGTGAACGATGTGAAGTTTGGATCCGCAATGATTCGAGCACAATCTTTGGGATTGGTTACAATGTCACATCGACTTCTGTTTTACGCCTTCGCACATTTTACCGAAGGCTTAGTTTAAAATGAGTTTGCAGATTTCCTTCTCAACCTTTGTTTTTGCTTCTGGATGTTTACTGACAAAGATGTCAATAAACGTTTTCATATAAAGCTTTTGATCAAATTGGAGGGCTCTTTGAATCTTTGTGACTTTGAAACCGTTGGAAACCATCCATTTCAATAGCACGTTATATACAACGATATTCTGTTTTGGGTTGAGGTCGGCAATAAGTTTTTGCTTTGAAGGCACCCAGTGCATACTCCCATCCTCTACTAAAGATAAATTGTAGGGGCTCAGAGACTCCCTACCCACCGGTCTATTTATGCACGGAAAAACAAAATCTTTTACTGATTAAATGGATTTCCATGGGTATTTCACCGTCAATTTCAAAAAACCATCCCTGTGCCCCATTCTCCTCAACAGTAGCGATGTTGGGGAAATTCGAAGCACATGGATTGTTAAGCCAGTTCTAATTCCCACACGGCAAACAGTAGTGAGACATTGCCGATGGGTAAAGGGAATTCATATCCAAAAAAACTGCGTCTGACTTTTCATCGGTGTGCTGTCCAGTCGGATCAGTTTTCAAGATACGGTCCCTGTGAAAAACATACCCACCCCTCATTGAAATCTCTACAAACAGATGCTGATCCACATTGGTGATCAGACCTATTTCTTCTTTGCTGAATTTAAGTATCAAGTCCATCACCAGATGAAGAGTGGCAAAATAATACCCTAAATTCAACCCCAATTCCCCATAGATTTTATCCGTATTTTTGCACACAATATCCAGGAGAGTGAGTACGTCACTGGCCAAGTACAGTTTACAGAAATCCGACCTATTTTTACACCCAACCATTGCCCGAACCTTCTTAGCAAATTCATAGTCACTAGTGGTGCACTCACTCTTATTAATAGAATTGTAAAAAGCTTAAATGAGCCGTAACGACACCTCGTCTAGCGTCGAGGCAGAGTTGTAGTAACCATATGCATATTTTCCCTTACACGTTAATAAATCATACATTTCATCATCAGGGAAGCGCTGTTTAAGTAGGGGGAAGCTATCAAAATTGTCACTTTTCTTTACCTGAATTAATTGACTTAAGGACTTGGGGAAGAAGCTGAAAGAGTAAAAAAAATCAGATTTTATTCAGGAACATGTTAAATTTGTCAAATGTTTTCCACATAAATTCTAGCAGCAGTAGCTTCTCCAATGATGTAGGTATGATATTATATGAAAAAGAACCATCTATCCATGCGTTATCTACAACTCCCCCTTGGCAATGTGGGCCAACGCCGGTAAAATAAACTTTAAGTCTTAATTGGAATTGTGTATAAAAACCGGTACGGAATATTGCTGTCTAACGTTTAAATTGCACGATTGATGTGCAACCCCTCTAAAGTTACTCCCTCCCAATGTAACTTCCTGCCACACATGATCTTAATCAATCACCTTTCTCTTTCCCCCATTCCCAATATCATCATCGAATTCTCCCTTGCAAACCCAACATATTTGGGTATTTTCAATGGCCAATATGTCATCTGGTGATAGGGGCATAGGACAGTTTGTGTAACAAAGGCGCGAAATTGCACCATTCGTTGTTTTGATTGGACTGGTCAATACCGAACACATGTAGTGTTCACCGCCAAACGACTCAACCAAATCCAGCACTTGCATGGTATTACTGGAATCTCGTTGCGCATGAGCGTAAGAGCCCCCTATGGCTTCATATATTTTAACACGATTTGGATTTGACGATTGCTACACGTCTGTGAGTCTCGCTTCGCAACCCAAAGCGATTTTATTGCTCTGCAGGAGCGTGTTCTGTAAATTCTTAAAACGTAAGATCGCTCTATCTCCGCTTACCGTTTCCACAGCCTGGTATCCATGACGTCTACAGTGTCTCATGTGATGCTTTAACTTAAATGACTCCAAAAGCTGGAAAGGCATGCTGGACAATAGTGACGCGCATTCCAATTTTTATCCTCACATAAAACCCTACTAATATCCTTAATTGGATTAAAATGTCCAATTGAATCAGGCTCTGTGGGTGGTGTGTATAGAAGCCAAACCCAACGTTCCACTGACTCAATGGACGGAGTCCGCACTGGAAATAATACACCTTTTTTATCAGAACGCTGACCCTCCTCAAACTCTTTTTCATACTTTAACACCGTAACACCAATCTTTAAATGTGCATTAGCCCGCTCAAAAATATCTATTCCTTTTAATGTCACAGGAAATTGACCATCTAAACAATTAAAATCTACTTTAGGAAATTTTGACCCCTGCCTACCATTAACTGCTAATTCGTCCAACTTTTTCTTAGATGCATTGTTTTGCAGAGGTCTATAGGCGACAATCAAAAATGCCTAATTGAAACACTGTAGCCTAGCATCGAAACAGATTCGTTGTATTCATTTACAACCCTCCAAATCAGAATGGTATTTTAAAACTATTGCCCTCTCCCCACCTCCTCCACCCCTTAAAATAAAGTCCTTTTTAAATCTACAGATGTTAACGTTTAAACTCTCAGTAAACTAAACCACCGACCCACTACCTTTCTCGTTATTATTATCTAGTTTAGTTTGAATGCTACTAACCCAATATAAAAAAAAACCTCCTCATAATTTGATAAATGTGGGCGAATTGCTAAAATATCTGTATGCAAGTATTTTGCATAGAACTCGCTCGCATTTTCATTAAAAAAATTTTTTTAGTGCTATTGATGCTTTTAAACTGTCCCTCCCTCACCACGCCCCAATCTCTTGTTAAAGAAGGGCTCGAATCTTGTTAAGATACAAATGAGTAATACCCAGGCGATGTGTATTATATCCACTGACACTAGAGTGTTGAAGGAGTCACCAAATTTGGCGAAGTAAACATTTTCATGATGTATGTCAGATTTAGAAAGGAAAAAATGTATAAGTGTGAATGCTTACGGTGTTACTTTTTCACGACTACTAGTACTATTGTTAACCTCAATGGTGGGGCTGGCATAGAATCGTCAATAGCACCACCCCCAGTCTGTTCAATTGCATCAGTTACCCCTGGTGTAAAATCAGCCAAATCATTTAATATTGTTCCAGGGTATTTGGGGATAGTTGATCTAGCCAGCCAGTATGGTCCTCTGATGGAGTTTCTTTATGAGAACCCGGTTTAGATGCACTTGTACTACTATCACCTAAATAATCATTCATAAATTCTGGGTCCTCCAACATATTTATGTTAAAACTTAAGTCATCTAGGCTGACCATGTCCCAAAAACAATCGTTTAGAAAGCCCTTTTCCAACTCTATATTATCAACAAAAAGTCAAGTATTAGCATCTCTAAACTCCACTGGCGGTGCAATGGTTGGTGCATGCTCACTGCAAATAAGTGCTTCTTGAGCTGATGGTGGCGCTAATTCACTGATCTCAATCTTTAAAAACTGGGTTTATTTTCCATGTGCAATATCCACTATTTTATAACATCAAAAACTATGCAAATTTTTCACCCCTTCAAAACTTAATTTCCCTCCTAGCATTAAATTGGTTAAATACTTGCCCCCTTCTGTCATATAAAGTAGCCAAAAAGAGCTTAATCAATTTTGTATTTCACCATTTTCTTATATCAATTTCACTGAAAAAAAAATTTAGCAAAAACAGCCCGATATATATTTACTAGTTAATGGGCAGACACACAAACACATCGTGAAGTTCGGCTATTAGCAATAAACTAAATTACGATAAAAAAATATCTGTCATAGAGCTTTCAATACCTCAGTAAGAAGCGATAACCTATTTCCCATGAAGCATTTCAATACAGTTCTACTCGTGTTTACCAAGTACTAAAAAAGTACCAAAAGTCACCCCTCTTTTTCTATAATTACCCCATCACTTAATATACGTGACTAGTTGATTTTAAATTATTAACACTAAAAAGAAGAATCGGTGAATGATATAACATAAAATGTAACAAGGAATATCTAACCCCTAGGTTGACGCTAATTTACCGTTCGTGAACTATTTTCCTAAAATTGCTACCTCGATCATAGAAGGAGACGATTTAATAAATTATTATAATAGTTTCAGAATATCTACCCCCTTCTTGTCTCGTAATTGTAAAACTAGAGTTTTAACGTTAATTTCTTTTAAAAAACGCCCGAATGACAAATATCATTTCTCCTTAAATTCTAAATTGAAATATGTCTATGTGTACAAGAAACTGCTGGGTTTTTACAAATAAATTTGTTACACTCAGAAGCGATCCACATCTCATTATGCCAAAGAGGCGCGTTTACCAGGTTTTACTATTATTTTTAACTTTGCCACATTGACGCCACCTTTAAACAAGATAATACGCTACTTGTTTAAAGAAAAGAAGTAATTTGAAAAATTGTGAGTAAGCTATAAACCAAAATAACAATATGAGGTTATTTGATAAATAGACTTACGTCAGAAATAGCAGGTATGATATTGGAAGTTATCTGTCTATCTGAATGGCACGCAAAGTGGATTACAGTTGGTCTTATCGAGTTCAAGGATCTGATCAGGCTAGTTTCAGTGTTGTCAGGTGGATTTTGGGCGGTGGTTTGATTGTCAACGTCCTGGAATAAAAATTAATTTCAGTTTTCTCACTAGTTAAATTGTAGCCTTATAGGCTTAAATCTCTATCATCCTAAGACACATAGAAAAAAAAGAACGCCACTTCAACATATGATAAAAGAAAAAATAACACAAATTTTTCAGATAACTTATAGGCATATATGCTTAAACTCATAAGAAAAGAAAAAAGATTGACTTTTAGTTTCGTTTGATATTTATTCAGAATTTTAATGGGGGGGGGGGGGGTTTAGCGTCCCAACCTCCCCAAAAACAAATCTCATTCCATTACATTAACGATATTGTTTTTATTTCAAGGAGACGTATTGTTCAATTTTAGTCTCAAAATGAGATATTTCTGTAAAGTACTTAAGAAACATTTTAATCCAAATATCCTATATCTTTATGGGTGCCATAAAATATATTTTTGAATACGATACATTAATAAATAAAAAAAAACAATTTTGACTATTAGCTACGTTTGATATTTATTCAGAATTTTAATGGGGGGTAGCACCCCCACCTCCCCAAAACCAAAGCTCACTCAAATACATCAAGGATATTGTTTATATTTAAAGGAGACCTATTGTTCAATTTTAGTCTTAAAAATGAGATTTCTCTGTAAAGTACTTTAGAAGCATTTTGAGCAAAATAGCCTATATCTATATGGGTGCCATAAAACATATTTTAAATACGATACATGAAAAAAATGATAAAATTTGGATTATTTTTTTCATCTATTATCTATTCAGAATATTAATGGAGGGCACCCCCTTCCCTCAACTCCTCTTTTTTTTTCTTCAATAAACACTCCCCTTGAGTAAATATACACGCGTGCATACAACTAGCTGATTATTAGCCGAGCAAGCGATGGTCCTTTCATTAAGTTCGCCTAATTAAGACTGCAATTAAAAATGGATAGAATTTCACGAGAAACGGCTAAGCACCCTTTCAGTCAAAATACCTAAACAGCTGTTATAAAGCAGGTAAATTTTGTTGTAGATATGTAGCCCACTGTCAATTCGAAAGACATATGGCAGATACAAATAGCGACGAAGACCACACTGCCTTTCCATCATAAATAAATAAGTCTAACAATGGGGAAATTTTTATACAAGACAGTGGAACGCAACTTTAAATGAATATTTCGACCCTATATCCAAGGGCCGTCCTCAGCAAAACAGACGAAGAGAATAAAAACACTATAAAAGAAACTTACATTAAAATTCAATCATTAAAACTGTTTAAATTTTTTTTTAAATAGCCCTAATATCATTACTTCAAGGAAGTTCAACCAGGACTCAGTCCTGGTTGAACTTCCTTGAAGTAATGATATTAGGGCTGTTTAAAAAAAAAAATTTAAACAGTTTTAATGATTGATTTTTAAAGTTAGTTTCTTTTATATTATTTTTATTCTCTTCGTCTGTTTTGCTGAGGACGACCCTGGAATATAGGGTTGAAATATTCATTTAAAGTTGCGTTCCACTGTCTTGTATAAAAATCTCCCTGTTGTTCTACTTATTTATTTAATATGGCAGATAGCTATAGGAAAAAGATTGCGTTTTTTATGATAATTCCAGAGTAATGTATATTCACTTACCCTCAAGATTCTTTTCGAGTTCATCATAAAAAAATGAATTAATTTAACTATAAAAGGCTTAAATCAAGTTGTTTTCTTCAACTAATGTAGAAAGACCAATTGTGTCTTTATTTATAGTGAAAAAACATGAACATATATGCCCTCCAGCTGAAAACCAGTATTTCTACAAAGGGATGATCTTTGAATATATAATATGAGGAAGTTTAATTTTGACTATTGAACCAGGAAAAACGTGTCTGACTATGCCTATAGTCGTGAAATATATATACTCATGTTAGGGGCATAAACCCACGAAACTGGACATATATTCTTGGATAATTCCTTATATATCTCTGTTTGGATCAGAAAATGCGTGTTGGTACTGAAACCCGTCTGGTAAGGCATGTACCGTCTGTAGTAATAGGTGACTGTCCATGGTAAGGTGTGTAGGTGTGAAACTGCACTGTATATTCATGCCCCAAGCGTAGGTTTCCTTGTAAGCTCAGCGCCTTTATGTAACACACTACTATTATATTTATTTTAATTGAAAAATTAAAATATAGAAAATATTTTTTTCTTGCTTTCTTGCTTTTTTTGGTTGGGAGTTAAGATTCAAATTACAAACGGAAAAGGGCATTTTATATAAAATTAATTTTTTAAAACAAAGTTTTGCCGAGGGAAGTAAACAGTGAAGTTGAAACTTAAAACGGACAAAAATTATTACTTTACAGCCTATTTAATATATATTAATACAACTAGTACAAATAAACCAACTAATTATGTTTTCCTATGCATTTAGGATTATACAAAACTAGCGCTTTACTGAAAACACATAAGTCAAGTATAAATAGCAGGATTATTGATTTAAGCGTCAAAAGTGAGTATGTAGCCTGACAATGCTAAACGAACCTATAAAGCTTTTCATAGTCTTGCACCAGTTGTGACATTAGTAACTTTCAGTATACATTTGAAATTATCTTAAATACATAAACGTGAAACTAAATATTTTTTTTAATAACCAAGAAGTAATTGAACAGCATACAGAAAACTTGGATTGATTTATCAAGCAGTATTTGTTCTTACCAGCTATAATAACAGCAGTGGGTAATATAAAGTCTTAAATTGTAAGAAATATGCTTTAGTATCACTTGAAATGAAGATCAAATAAGACATAATATGAACTCAGGAAATTCGATTATTTCTCTATATACAAGAGTGAATTTCAAGCTATGATACAAATTCTAAAGCTAGTCTACAATCCTAATACTATTAAAATGGCCTTACTTCGAGCTTGTGTACAAAATAATAATGACATGTTCTTTTTTAAGAACCAAAACGAGAGCCAGGCATTGAACTGAGCCATTGTGCAGAAGTGATACCAGATTAAACGTAAAAAATATAAAAATCCTAAAATGAATTGTTGCTTTATCTTAAAAGGGATTGATAATATTTTGATTCTATAAAAAGTGTCTTTAATTGGTTTGCTTATACTGTACTAAAACTCCTAGATTGTTTTGTGTTTTCAGTAAAGTACTAATTTTGTATAATCCTAGAAGCATAGGGAAACATAATTAGTTGGTTTATTTGTACTAGTTATGTTAATATATATTAAATTTGCTGTGAAGTAATAATTTTTGTCCGTTTTAAGTTTCAACTTAAAACGTTTTAAGTTTCGCTCTTTACTTCCCTCAGAAAATTTTTTTTTTTTTTAAATTAATCTGTTCGTTTTTTATTATAATTTAATGTAGAAACAACGCTGCCATGATCTTTTGTTGTTTATACGGAATAATGTATGTTCGTTCTAGGTTTTAATGTCACTTCTTAGTTTCATTTGAAAACTTATTTTTAATATAATTTCTAATTATCACCGATATAGGGGAGATAAGACACCTCTAAAGAAATACTGCAAACAACCTTGACAGCTAAGAAAAACTTTCAGTCGATAACATAAAGTGGCTATTTGTCCTCCAATCTTTTCGGTCACTTAAAAAGAGCATTTACAAATTTAATTCCTTTTCGAATCAGCTATTACACACCTCTATGATGCTCTTGCCACCCCCAAGCCCTGCTAGAAAAAAGGGAGACAGATCAGTGCTACCCAGTCAAAAAAGACATTTTCCTTGGTGTTCAAGGTGGGGGACTGTAATTATCCAACAAAAAGTTTTGGACCATGCTGATTCTAGTGGTGCACTTTTTACTTCGATTTGACACTATTTTTAAAGGAGTTTCAGGCGATTTCTCAAAATTACCATAAATTTCTTTTCTCCTTAAACTTATACTTCTAAGATTAATCGAAACAACACTTACCATTCCTGATTAAGGGTCAGATGGCAATTTTTTTCCCTAGTCAGTGTTTTTGAAAACACGCTGTTCAACTTTTGACTACTATGGGCTGTGCTTTTCTTTTTACTAGGTTACAGCTGCCGCTGCAACCATGATATCTGCTCTTTTGCAAAAGAACTGAAGACTACGATTTAAATATTTTTTTTCTCGATAAAAACAAAACGAAAACTTTGTCACTCGGAATTGCTTAAATCTTCATGTTGGAGAGATGCAAATTTGATGCTTGAGGAGATGAGACAGAAACCAAGCCAATCTAAAATACAAAAGGGAAGGAAACGATTAAAAATGATTTTTTTGGTCTTTTTAAAAAGTTGGATTTATTAAGATTGTTTCTATTGAAATTTAACAAAAAAAACTTTAGCTGATATATTTTTTCTCTGAAACACTCTTAATTGTCTTGTGTTTATTGATTTGCCTTTTATCTTGTACGCATTACTTATCAACTTTTGCTTTAAAACACCATAATGGCAATTAAAAACAATGAAATAAGCAAAAAAGTAGCCGGGGGTTATAAAAACAAAACGGGGGGGGGGGTTGTCTTTCTGTTATGCAGCAGAGCTGAAAGCAGCACTTACAGTTGAATAAAAAGGAATTTCCTGAAAGTCAAGAAGCATGAATTGCTCTGAGTGTATACTTGTTAGGCACCTTTTAATAGTTGGCGGAAGGATTTTTAATAAGATTACGTAAAAATATATTTTTCAAATTATACAGGCAACAAATTTATAACTTTCGCCTTTAAGTACGGCGGCAGGGTGCCCCCTGTAAGGCACCCTGCCTTGAAAAGAGACTTTTCTATCAAAAGTTACGAAAAATTTACGTTCTTAAGAGTTTAAAGCGGGGCTCCCATGGCGTCAATAAAGTTAATAAAGTATTCCGCTAAAGTTACATACCGTAAAGTTCGTCGCGCTAACAAATGAATTGTACCTTCCTAACTTAATGGAAATTTTTTGAAGCAATTAATTTGAATTATTCAAACGTTCATTCTTGAGTATATCTGACATTATTGTTTGATAACTTTTTCAGTTTAATAAGTTAGTTTTAAGTTAGATGTTGTTTTTGCTTTAAAATTTACTAAAGAAGGCTCACAGATAAAAATGAGGACCCAATTCTTGACACATTACTTCACTTATTTCCTGGAATGCATTTTCAACACAAATTCTGTCCTTATGTTCCCCTTGTGACGAACTTTATATTAAAGGTTTATTTCTCACTAGTGAAATAAGCAAGTCTTCTGCTTCAATGTTCCTCAGATTAGAGAAAAAAAGTTTAAGACTGGCTATCTAATTAGTTTCTTTCAGCTGAATTGAAATTTTCCACAAGTCTTCTCCTATTGGCTAAACTTTCTGGACTTTATTGAAAAAGTTAAATAAAGTTTAACTTCTTTCCAACAACCATAAAGTCAATAAAGTTATAAGAGGAAAACGGTTTATTAACTTTATGGACAGCCTTATTAACTTTATTGACGCCGTGGGAGCCCCACTTAAACGTTACGAAGTGTTTTGATCTGTTTGCAACAGTGTTTCCACCGTCAGTAGGATTTTACTGGATCTAGTAAAAAAAAAAAATCTAGTAAATTTAGTGGATCTAGTAAATTTCCCGAAATCTAGTAAAAAGTTCAGGGAAAAAACTAGGGTTCCTTCATTACAAAATCTGATTTCGATTACGTTAAATATTATGGCTACTATTCCTCTCTTTTTGCGATTTCGCGTCAACCCTAGCGCTGAAAAATCTTTACTTTTCTCTCGGCTTTTTCTTGATACTCGCTTTGAAAGGCAAACTATTTATAATCAGGACTGGTATGCCGGCTTAATTTGTTTTCAGAAAGTTTTCCCATGCTCTCATAACAGCTGCTACGTTTGCTAATTAGCCTTGTCCCTTTTTAAAGAGGCTGCTGGAAACGAACTTTTTCCATACTTGCCCAAGTCCTTTTTGACCCCCTGCAGCTTGCCCCGTTCAAGTGCTGGAGCAAAGAGACAGTTCTTGATTTTGTGATTCATCAAAACTAAAAACCGAAATAGGCTAAATGTCTCGAGTGTTTCTTCCCTGATGAAAACGAAGCAACTTGTTCTCAGGTGGTCAAGTGGAGTACATGACTAATTGATCCCCGGCAATTTCACTCGGGCTATCAAGAAATGGAAACAAGTAGATCCCTTCAGTCAAAATTCGACACTAGTGGATACTTTAAGTTCGGATGAGGCCGAGGACGATTAAAAAATTTTAAGTGAGACTTTTTTTAATTGTGACTACATATTTTTTTTCTTACTTTTCGATTTGTATGATTTGCCTGACCTGAAGAATATTGACAAAATGTTATTTTTTAAAACTAATTATTGTATGTTATGTAAGTTTTTTTTTCTTGGCAGCCCTCGTCCAATTTGAGGTGCACTTTTTAATTTACATATTTTTACAACTAAACCTGTAGGCAACTACGTCATTTCCGTTTTGAAGTGACATAGATTGTATTGGTTTTTTATTCCCTTGGATACGAATGAGAGAGAATCCAGAACAAATCAGTTAAAAAAATCGGAAATTAATTGCTTTAAAACTTGCCAGAAATCTTTGTAAGCAGCTTATCCCTTATTTAAAGAACAGCTCAATTAGTGTTTTAAAAGAGGCAAATTTCCTCTTAAAATGCAAAATTGAAGGGTTTAGATTTCAAACCTAAAACGGAAACTAGGGGACAAATTTCAAAAGCCGTCACTTTCAAACACACCTTAGATCCTAAGAACCCCATCACCTGAATTGCTGTGTGAATATGAGTTGTAGCTGTGTTTCTTCGTTAATTGTTTTTTAATTTTTCAATATATGTGAATTTTATGATCTGAAGACCATTGATAAATTTAAAGCTGGGCTCAACCAGCAGGATTTCCAGAATCTTAGATTTCAGACTATTGTATGGCGTCTTGGATAAATCGCATCTAGAATATTAAGCCTATCCAGTAGTGCATCCAAATAATAAAAAAAACATTATTGAACATATAGGTTTCCGGAATTTTCAATCGTACTATGAAAACGAAAGAAAAGAGGAAAAGAGAGAGAGAAAAAAGAAATATTGTGGAAATTCTATTGATTATCATTTTATAGTAAAAATTGATGTTTGATGGTGCGCGTGCGGCGGTAGCCGCAGGCGCAACAAATTATTTTAGAGTATTTAAGGATAGGCACACGTAGCTGATTTTGGCAACTGATTTCAGCAAGGGTGTATTCCACGTCGAGTGATTATAATTAATGAGGCTAAGAGGCGGGGCTTAGTGACAATTTTTGGTGATTAATCATCATTAATTACGATTAATTTACAATTAATTTGCGATAATCATTAAATACGATTAATTACAGGCCTATAGCTCTAAAGCCTTATTACATTCTTAGTCTAGAACGTAATTAATGATGATTAATCACAGAAAAACGTCACTAAGCCCCGCCTCTCAGCATCATTTATTATAACCACTCGACGTGGAATACACCTTTGCTGAAATCGGTTCCCGAAATCAGCTACGTGTGCCTAGCCCTTTAGTAAAAATAGATAGTAAATTTTTCCTCTCAGATTTATTAAATTCTTCCAGGCCAGGGCGGCAACCCTGGTTTGCAACCCTGTATTTGATTTCATCATAATTATGACTGCGTTCTATACATTGCGGAAATCCATCCGCTTCTTTTCGAATTATCGCTAAAATAACGCTGCGTTTTAAGGCAAAGATTCCAAATTATTGCAACAGCGTGACCTAGAGTAAAAGGGGCGAAAGGACTTAATGATAGCCATATGCTGGATATGCCCTGTAGCTATCATCAAAACATCAAGAAGGGTTTTATGTTCTCACCCTCTTCTGAAAGCTGTTGAGCAATAGAGCCAAATGACACCGTTTTTCTTAGTTTTCTTATAGCCTGGGTGCGTAGGATCATACAACCTGGGATAGCCTTGGACCAAAGTTATAAGATCGTGTAGTTTTTGATAAGCCATACTCATGGTTTTGTTCATTTAAAAACCTTGCCAAGATTCCGCCATGATTTGACCAAAACGTTGCGGAAAGCTAGAAACTTTTTTTTAGCATGAAAACAGACGGAATTTCCGCACGGATTGCTAATTCCGGATGAATTTCTGCAATATGTAAACGAACTATTATCCGACTACTAATCCGCTTATGTTTCTGTTACGTTTTTAAGACTTTGGACGCTACGAAGTGTTTTGGTCCATTACCAACCCTGTAGCTGGTTTCATCATAATCATGATGTTCTTTAAATAAACCAAGAAAAATAAATCAATTTAAAGAAATATCAATTATATGAGAGGTGCGCCCCAATATAGACCTACTTTTGGGAGGTACAAAAACAGCATGGAAATTTTTCGACTTGTAGTTCAGTTTTGAAAGATATAGGAGCAGATAAGAAGATATAGTCCAGTTTCATTTAAACTTGCTTCATGTTGAATATTAGTGTAGTGAGTTTTTTTTAGCTATTTGAATTGTCTTTTAATATAATGTGTAATAAGTTCAAAAAAAGTAAAGTATTATGCTTGAAGCCTCTTGCCATTGCTGGGCTAGAGGGCTCAGTTTCTTCAAAGCACTTTAGGCTATTAGAGTAAGCCTAGGGTAAAAAACCAGTATCCAATTGAGCAAAATTATGCAAAACTAAAACCCTCACATCTTGTTACCAAAGAGGAATTGAGAAGAATTGGGTATATTAACAAATAGCTAAAAGTCTAAGCTATGCATCAATAGCCTATGGTTATTATTCAGATTATTTAAGATCAGAGACTTGAAATTTTTAGTTTATTGACTTACCTGCAAGGATCTCTTTTTTGAAATACCTATTATACTATTTTGATGCTCATATTCTATTATTGTTTCAGTTTTATTCACGTATTGACAGAAAGCTGATTTTCTCTTGATTCTAGATATATAACTTTTATTGCTTGATATTCATTCTAAACATCACAAATATTTAAGTATAGTTTTTATGTCTAATTGCTTTTCAAAACCGAGACCACATTTTCAAGTTATGCTGACAAACCATTGGTGAAAATTTGACCAAGAAGGCGGGTTCTTGTTACTGCCCACACATTGCTTCATGTTGTAGTAAAAAACCCATTGCTATTTTTCCAAAATGCCAAAGAAAAGTGGTCTTTCCCAAAAAGAGGTCTTTTACCCTAGCCTATTTTCAAACTTCCCACATAAAGAAATTTTTTATCCTTGAATTCTATCAGAGACAAAACTAAAACTATTAATTTCGGTAAAGTTCTACAAAATCATATTATTGAGTTAGGACTAAAGTGAATGCACCATTCAATGCCTTTTTTTATGCTTATTATGAATATAATAATCATTTCTATCAGAAATGAATTTCAGCCCCCCCCCCTATATAGGCCAATTCAAGGTTAGGTTAGGTTAGGTATAGCCTATATAGGGGGAGGGGGGCTGAAATGCATTTCCAATAGAAATGCCTATTATATTCGTAATCAGCATAAAAAAAGGCATTGCATGATGTATTCACTTTAGTCCTAACTCAATAATATGATTTCATAGAACTTTACCTTAGTTTCTAAATGTGCTTTTGTTCTAGGCCTATCATGTAGCCTATTCTTCTGAGGAGATCCAGTTTTAGCTTTATTTTCACTTGCCTTGGCTTTGTTAGTGAACTCATTGTAAAATAAGGTATTTAGTGATACTTTGTTGCTTTCATTTGGTAAATTTAGAGATATTTCAATTACTGAGCTATAAATTAGGTTAACAAAACCTCTTGATTTTTTTTGTGTTCTTTTAAATATATTATTTGTTTTTTCTTAGAAATTCAATTTTGAGCCCTGACTGGTCCTTTAAGATGAGACATTTTTCTCTATAGACCATATATTTTGCTATAAGAAAGGGCTAGAAATAAAATTCTTACTTTGTAACATGCAAAGTAGGGTAAAAGACCTATTTCTTGAAAATAACACTTTTTTTCAAAAACTCAAAAAAGTACTCAAATTTGGAAAACCTTCTTTTTGCAGAGGGTGTTTACTAGGGGAGTAAAGTATTTGGACAGTTTGAAGTCAGAAAATAATTTGGTACTGGTGCATTAGCCTATGCTGACACTTCAAAGAAGTCAAGTTTGGTTAATGCTAATGAAACAAAATAGGATGAATATATAATAGTTTAGAAACAGATTTGGGCTATATATTTGCACATAAGGGTAAAGCATAGCATATATTAAAAATATAACCTAACCTATGTAGCTTCCCCCCGCTAAACTCCAAAAAACTTTTGTTTTAATATTGTAAATAATTCAGAAACCATGGCTTTGCATTTGTTTATCTATACTGGTCTCTTGCAAACAGCCTGTGTGACAGGTTTTGTGACTGGTTTCCTTGATACAGTATGTAGTGGTAAGCCTGCATAATGCATCAGTACAAATAATTCTTTCTAGGTATATAGCCACTAAAAAATTACAGAAGAATAGTGAGGTTTCTTGAAATTTTGTTAACTTAAAAAAAAAAAAATCCCTGTATACAGTAAATGTAATGTTTCATTTAAGTGTTTTTTTTTTCAATGACCCTTTTTCCAAGTATTAAGTACTATTATTATGTTAATGTATTGTTTCATTTAAGTGTTTTATGATGATTGCTGATCAAAGTCTATGTTATTTGTGCCTTTCACATATGTTATTTTTCTATGTTCATGGCTGTATATTAGGCTTTAAAATACACTTCTCTATCTGTCTATTTATTATGCAGAATACTTGTACCCCTCTCCCCCCCCCCCCCTAATCTGCAAATTTATAGCCCAAATTTATTTCTAATGTAACAAAGAGACTAACAAAAAATTGATGAATTCTCAAATTTTACACACTATACACTTGAGTGACTGGCCCATAATAATAATAAGAGAATGCAAACCAAATAGGCAAAAGGACCTCTAAAAAAATCTTTTAAGTTAACAAAAACTATAGGTACTTTCACAGTAGTGTTTGTCCAGTTCCTGCTTGTACAAGTTTAATGAGTTGGCATTGATGACTTCAAAGGGGAGCTTGTTCTAGTGTTGTGTTACTCAGTTCTTGAATGCCCATTGGCAAATATCCTTTTGGAATGTCTCCGCTTGAAGCTTTACATTGTAACCACAAAGGTTTCTGTGACTAAAGTTGAAAATAGTGGGAGCCTTGATTTTTTTGTACACAATTTAGAAAAGCTTGCGTAGCTTATTGAGTTTTCCTTGGTACAGTCAATAAACTAGTGAAGTAACCTTGGGCTTGCAGAACCTATCTTTGTAAGGTCAGTTTCTCAGGGTCAAACAGAACCTTGTGATTTGTCTTTGAACTTTTTCAAGAGCTTCAATGTTTTTGTTTTAAAAGGGATGTGTAGTCCAATGACTATATTCAAGGATTGGCTGTACTAGAGGTTTGTAGAGAAGGCAAAGGGTTGTATCATTTCCAAAAGTGAAGTTGCACCTTGAACTCCTGCAACACAATTTGCTTTCCCAAGCATGCTGTTATAGTGGACCTGGAAGTCAAGGTTACTGTCAATGACAACTCCCAACTCCACTCCTCCTGGCATGATGGGATTGGTAAGTCTCTTAGCCTATACTCATGGTGGATAGTAGGTTTCCCTATCATTAGCTTATGGCTTTTGTTGGTATTGATTTCTATCAGCCAGTTGGACATCCATCCATTGAGCTTGTCAAGGCCCTCTTGCAGAGACTGTGCATTGGCAGCAGTTTTAATTACTTTATACAGTTTGGTGTCATCTGCATACAGTAAAATCTCTTGAGTTGATTCCTTCTACTAGATCATT
This sequence comes from Artemia sp. Qi Xiang Cuo, assembly GCF_049724085.1. NCBI lineage: Eukaryota > Metazoa > Arthropoda > Branchiopoda > Anostraca > Artemiidae > Artemia > Artemia sp. Qi Xiang Cuo. Next base: position 55,478,269 of record NC_142808.1, read on the forward strand.
GAGCTACAGGTTAAATAAGAGAGGGCCAAGGACCAAGCCCTGGAGAACACCACTGATTACCTTGACTTTGAGTTTGCTTAGAACTCTTTCTACTGATACTGTTTGAGACCATCCGATAAGAAACTATTTCATCCAATCAACTGTGGTTCCCAGACCAAGGTTTCAGATCATGTATAAGGGGCAACAATGATGTACTTTTTCAAAGGCCTTTTTAAGGTCTATGTAAATTACATCAACTTAATCACCCTTATCTGCATGCATTCCCATTGCCAGAAGAAGCTGTGACTCAGTGGACCTTCTCTTCATGAACCCAAAGTGTTTGCTAGTGACAATCTTTCTTTTATACAGGTGCTCAAGAATGTGGTCAGATATGATAGATTCCAGTATCTTGCAGGTTAGACTGGTAGGGCAGTAATTTAGGGGATCTAGGCAGTTTCCCTTTTTGTGCAATGGTATCACTGTTGGCTTTTCTAGATACTAGGGAGTTCATTTGACTATAAGGATTTTTGAAAAGTCATTGATAGGGACTCTGCAATTACATCTGTGGTTTCTTTTAAGACTCCGGAGAAAAGTGTATCCAGGCCTGGCAATTTGTTTATCCTTAGCTTTTTGAGTCTCTTCGGGACCACCTGTGGATCTATCTTGACCCTGAGTGTTTAGTCAGAGACTATGGTTTGCAGGGTTGGTAGTGATGACTGAATAGGTTCCTGAGTGAAGATGGTAGTGAAATATGTGTTGAGTAAATCTGCCTTTTCTGTAGATCTTTCAAACAGGAGTCCAGTTGTAGGGTCTTTTAAGCTTGGAATATCTAGCTTTGCAATGCATTTAGAATTTATGTGGTTCCATAACATTCTGGAGTTAGTCTTGACAGATTCTGTAAGGTTTTGCTCTTCCATACTAGCTGCTTGCTTGGTTTGTTACCTCACTTTATTTTGTTAGGGTTGGTCTTTTATATTGTTTGGCAACTGATACGTGTGTGTCCTAACCCTGATACCTGATGGAGAGAAATTTGGAGTACATTTTGACACAACTTTTAGTTGAACTGAACTCTTTTCCAATCCACTGTGCTGGGGTCATTGCAGTGAAGTCTGCTCTGTTGTAATTTTCTTGGTGTTTTTTTGTCTTTGCTGCCATTGGCCAAGATCTGGAAGCCTACAATACAATGATCAGACTTTCCCACTGGTGCGAGTTGGTTGATATCCTCTATGAATTCTGAATTATTTGTCAGTAGCAGATCCAATATGCTTGGTCTATCCATACCTCTTGTTTGGGTGGGCTCTAAGATCAATTGGTTCAGATGAGAGTTATTCACCACTTCTAAGAGTTTAGCCTTGGGTGTTGTTGGGTTTTGCAAGAGCATGTGCTGTCTAGACCAGTTGATTTTTGGTAGGTTGAAATCACCCATGATGACTGCATTTGATAAGTTTTTGCTGCAGATCTCAATTATTCTTCAAGCAAGTGCAAGTCATTTTCAAGACTGCTATTGGAACTTCTGTAGTAGATTTCGAGTTTGATATTTACTCCATCAGCTGCTGTTATTTTTGATCAGATACTTTGTTGGAATATTTGTTTTTTCCTCTGGGACTTAATGGGGTAGCTTGGACATCCTGTCTAATAGCAGAGGATTTCCCTTCCAGTTTGCTGTTCAATATTTATCTCTAGGACCTTGTAATTTGGAATCTGTAGCTCTGGGAGTGTAGGCAGGTATCTGCTATTATTTGGTTTCACCTCAGCTATTCCAACTACATGGGGATTTTCAACACTTGCAATCTGTCTCACTTCATCCATCTTGTTTAGCAGAGGATTGGAATTAAAATAAAGACATTTAATTCCAGTAAAGGCCTTTTTCTGAAACCTGCAGCCCACGCCATGTCACTGACAATGTGGGCTGAGATAGCATCAACCAGCAGCTGAAGAGCTGGCATCTGGTTGGTTGTTGGAGGACTTTGATCTCTTTGCTTGGCATCTAGCAGATTGTTCAGTTTACTGCATTGGCGTGAGATTAGGATTTACATAGATGTATTGTCAGACATGGTTGTCAGTGGATATTTGCAGATTTGGTGCACCTTTCAAGATTTTTTATTGCTTTCTTCAGGTTTCTTTGCAGTTCTTATGCAGATTCACGAGGAGCCACCTTGGGCCTTGTAGATTGTCCAAGTCTCAGAGGGGGTGGCCCAGTCTTGCTATTTCTAGGATGTCTGTTAGTTGTAGTTGAGCACCATGGTCATTGCTAGATACCAGCCACACAAGTTTTGCAGCATCAGACTCATTGTTTGATTCTAGAATGCCAGATACTACAATGTTCATACTTTTCTCCTCTTGTAGTTTCCTCTCTTTTTCAGCTTGCAGTAGAATGTTAAGTGGCAGTGCTTGAGTTTTGAATTCTGTTAGTTGCTGGTGACTGAGATGGGACAATGTTAATGTTGGTAATTGGTTGCATTTCCGGCTTCTGCTGCTGCTGCTGTAAAGGTGCCTTGCTTTGGTTAGTTTGTGTCATTTCAAGTACTGTCAATTGAAGTTTGGCTACGCTTTGCTTACTGCAGCATAGACATTTGTATTTGAGTAGTAGTGAGCTGTTATCTTAGGCTTTTAGCACTAGGAATAAGTCTAGATGCATCGCTTGGCAAGAAACACGTTCATACTTGCTGCAGAAGAAGCGCTTGAGTGCAGTTGAGTCTTCAGCTGCCAGGTGGAAGTAGTTGCATAAGCTACCAGTTGAGCCTTCCTGTGATCTGGATGATCCAGGAGTCTCTGAAGACTGGAAATTTTCAGGATCCAAGCTTGTGGAGAGGGATAAATAATACACAAGTACCAAGATTTGTTCCCCCTACAGAAATAAAAAATTAAATATTCAAATTTGGAGAGCTGTATTTTCCACAAGGGGGTATTTTCCAGGGGAATAAATGCTGGCCAACTATATGAAACACACATTAAACAAGCAAAGCACATGGGGTAGCATTAACACTTGCAAAGGGGAAAGTACATGCAGGCTAGGTAGGTAATACTACATCTTCCTTCTTCTTGATTAAACTGTCTTTTGGGGGAGGGGGAGTGAAGTGCAGTCTAAATAACTCATAAATTCATCTTTCTGATGGGTTTCACTGTTCTGATGTAGTGTGCTTGATGAACTATTGTGGTAGGAGTTTCAGACTGGTGTTTGGGCCTAGGCTGGAGAGTGCTGGTTGTTGAAATTGGCTTTGTCACTGTATTATAATGTGGTGACATTTATTTGCAGTGCTTGATTCAGATGGGTGGGAGGAGTAACATGTTGGTTCTATGGCAGAAGATGAAGGGCTTCGTTTGGAAGCAGTGGTGTTCCTATCCTGGGCAATTTGTACCTCTTGGGTTTTCACTGCATGACAACTTCTGCTTTGTTCCATTCCCCACTTTCCTATAAAAACCTTATCCCCTGTGAAGAGTTTTGGCAGTTCTTTCATAATGATAGGGCTTTTGTTGCACCTGGTGTTTTATTTGGTGTTCTGTGAATATCTTTTGGGGCATTTCCCACTTTCCTTTTCTTGTATAAAAATATTTTCCATGTGAGGAGTTTTGGCAGTTCTTTCATCATAATAGGACTTTTGTTGCACCTGGTGTTTTATTCAATTTTCTGTGAATATCTTTTGGGGAACAGTTTTTTTTTCAGATGTTGGTAAGAGCAAGGCAGCACTGATTGAGGTTGACGGCTCATTAACAGCTGAGCAGGGGAAGCCTACCCATCTACCAGTATGTTCTGGTACTCAAGAATACCAATGTAAGGATTGCTGCCATGCTACAGATTTTGAAAGGATTCTCTTTCATGTTTCATGTTGACTTTTTTCTCTGTAGGCTAAGCCTGATTGACCCTGGGAACATGGGACTTGATGTCTTGTCCTCTATTCCCCATGATTCTGTGAAAACTTTCATATCACATGATGATAGCTGGGGCCAGTTGTCTGATGTCATCAACTGCAGTATGCCATGATGGGCAAATTGGGTCTTTAGCTTCTGAATGATTTTCCCTGATGTCCTTGCTGGTAGCTTGTCTATTTCAAAACAGCAGCTGTGATAGTTGGTAGTCATCAGGTATTGTTGCTTGTTCCACTCAAACAAGTCAATTGCTATATGCTGCCAAGGTAGGTTGGGATTGCTGGCATTGGTCAGGGGTTCTTTTGTGTTGTTTGGAGCAAACTTTGCACAGTTTTGACATATTTTGAATATAATTTTCAATATTGAGATTCAGGCCAGACCAATACACAAACTTGCAAGCTCTCTGTTTTGTTTTCTCCATGCCTAAATGGGCTGCATGGAGCTTGGTCAAATGTTCTTTTGGTAAAATGATGGAATGATGATTCTGGGCCCCTTGAACAGCAGTTCATGTCACCAGGGCAGAGATTTTAAGAGGTTGCCCAACCTTCCTTGAGTGTAGTTCCTACTTGGACAAGCTATGGTTCTGATTTTGTCTTTTCCTTGATTTCTCATATTTTAATGTTGCTGACAGGCAGCAGGTTTATTATGATGTGTACAAAGACTTCAATATCTGCATGTAACTCCTCATTGATGTTGGGCAGGTGGAGATAAGGCAAAGCATTAGCTATAGGGAGGTCAGGACTGGGAGAGCAACAAACCAAGAGATCATATGACTGAATTTAAATCATGAGTCCTTGTGTCCTGGCTGGCACTTTGTGGAGTGTGGATTCTAATGGACAATGATCTGTTGCCACATTAACTTTTTTGCCTAAGATGAAATGATGAAAATATTTACATCCATAAACAATTGCATATAGCTCTTTTTCAAGCTGTGAGTAATTTTGCTCTGTTTTATTCAAGGCTCTTGATGCATAACCAAATATGTTGTCATTTGCTTATTTCTCTGATCCAGGGCCATGTTTTGACACATCCGCTTTTAATTTAATGGTCCTACAGCTGTGATAAAAAAAAATGCTAATCTGGACATATTTGAATGCTTTACATCCATGATGCATTCATGATGCTGCTCTTGTAGAGCAAAAGACTCTTGTTTTAGCAAGTCTGTGAGGGGTTTGTTTTTGATGATAGGTCTGGAATGTGCCTGGAAAGAAAATTCAACAGTCAAAGTAGTGTTTGCAGCTGCTCCTTTTTTTGGGCATTTTATTAATAGCTTGGATATTCTCAGGATCTGGCTTGATGCCATCTTTGCTGATCATATGGCCAAAATAGCAAACCTTTTCCAGACCAAAATGACACTTCCTTTTGTTGAATTTTATGCCACACTTCCTGGCTTGCTTCAGAACTTCTTCAAGCCTGTCATCATGTTCTTTTCAAGTACTCCAATATATTAGGAGATCATCAACTAGAATGCACATCCATTGCAGGCCCTCAAATGCATGTTTCATTCTTTGCTGGAACTTGTCTTGTGCTGATATCAATCTCAAAGGATACCTTTTCCATGGATATCTGCCATAGACTGTGCTAAATGTTGTCAGGTATGAAGCCTTCTCAAACAGTTGAAGTATCCAGTAGCTTGAACGTGCATCTAGCTTAGTGAAGTTAACAGCTCCATCCAGGTTACTAGTAGCATCATAAAAGATTGGGATTGGATATTATAGTCAATTAATTACTTTGTTTAGGTCAACCGGGTTGATGCACAGCCATACACTTCCATCTTTCTTTTTGACCATGACCATAGCATTAACCCACTCAGTTGGTTGGCTGACTTTCTCAATTATTTCTAGCTCTTCAAGGCAGGCAAGCTTGTCCTTGAGCTTGTCTCTCATTGATATGGCACCTTTCTTGCAGATTGTACTATAGGGGTGGTGTCTTCTTTCAAATGAATTTCACACTCCTGGAAGCTTTCCAATCCCTTCAAAAACGTAATTATATTCTCGTGGTGTGCTTTTTGCATGATCTTGCTCCTTCTGCATCTTAACATTGAGGATAAGTTTCACCAAATTTAATTCTTTGCTTGATTTCAGTACAATAATGGGAGTGGTTCTGGATGCCACTATATGGACTGTCTGGAGTTGAATTTGTCCTTGGCGGTAGCTGCACTGCAAATCACAGGTTCCAAGTGAAGGTATCTGGGAACCACAGTAACTTGAGAGTCTATGTCTGGTTGTCTGTAATACTGCATTAGGGTATAGCATTTCAAGGTAATGCTTTAGGATTAAGTTTGCTGGGGCACCAGTTTCAATGTTAAAATCCACCTTTATCTGTCCATTAATGGTTATGGTCCTGGTTGACTGCTTAGTGATATAGGCTGTGTCTGATTCTTCACTTGAATTAGATCTAGATGGGTGTTCTCCACCTTCTTCATACTCACTATGCTGATCTTCAATAGCATTCACTGTTCTGCTTTTGCAAACTCTGGCAAAATTGTTGACTTTTTTAATTTTGCACAAAACTTCCCTTTTGCAGGGCAGACATGATGTTTATTAAATTGCCCACCACAAAATTAGCTCTCTGAATTTTTGGCTACCAGCTTTTTCCAGTTTTTTTTTTTTTATATAAAGTCAATTTCTTGCTTTATTTCTTGTTTCTCTTCAAATATTTTTAGTTGCGCTTGGGTTATTTCATATGTTAGGCAGATTGTTATGGCCCTTTCAAGCATTAGTTGACCACCTTCTGCTAACAATCTCTCACGGACTTTTGTATTCTTTACACCACAGATAATCTTTTCCTGAATCATTTCACTCTCCTCAGTGTATCCGCAAGCTTTGAAAAGGATCTTAAGTTTGGTAATGAATCTGCCCACACTTTCTGTTTCCAATTGTTCTCTTTTCTGGAACTCATTGTGAGAAAACTTAGTTGTGTTTAGGTGCAGCATAATCTTTAAACTTTTTGAAATATACTGCTATTTTATCCACTTCAGCAACTGGCATATCAAATGTCTTGAATATTTCACGTCCTCTTTCTCCAACCCAGATAAGGAGATAAGCACATTGCACTTTTTCAGTCTTGCCTGCTAAAGGACCATGGAACCTAAGTGTAGCATGGTCTTTGAATTTTTTCCATTCACTTTTCAAATTGTGTACATCCCAATTGGTTGAAGGCTGTTGGACATCCATTTTTAGATTTTTACTTCTTACATCATGTAAAAGTAGATTTCAATCTTTATTATAACCCAAGCACCTATAATATAAAACACACAATAAGCAAGCAAAGCAAAGTACATGGCTTAGCATTTACACTTGCAAGGGGGAAAGCACATGTGGGCTAGCTGGGCAATACTACTGTGCTAATTTTTTTTTTTATACTAACACCAGTTCCCACCCTTATAAGATATGCATACTCTTTGATTCAGGCCATTGAAAATTCATTGAATACCTTTATAGTTTGGGCTGTATGTTTGTCTGTTAGTCCATATAATAGGGTTTGGGTAAAGTTTATTTATAAATTTGAAGGAAGTACCAAAGTTTGTTTTGCATTTATAATACACAACTTACAACAATAATAAACATGTACAATTATATCAACTCAAAGTACACTTTGAATTCCCTTGTTCTTCTTACAATGTTCTACTTAATACCCTAAACTGTTCTTGATATGCACACTTTTGTCAACCAGCATGCACTTAGCTTGTTTTGATTTAGTTAAATCCTTCCCTCGGCCTTTCCTCAAAGCTTCACCTTAGTTAGTACGTTTTGATTTAGTTCATTAATTGATTCCCTCATCATTCCCAGAAAGCCTGACCTTAGTATCCTTGGTCTTTTTGGATATTAAATAAAAAAAACAAGTTTCTTTTAACTGAAAGTAAGGAGCAACATTAAAGCTTAAAACAAACAAAAATTATTCCGTATATGAAAGGGGCTCTCCCCTCCTTAACGCCTCGCTCTTTACGCTAAAGTGTATTATTGTTTTAAAAAATAGAGTTGCGAGAAAGAGTCAAATTTTAGCGTAATGAGCAAGGCGTCGAGGAGGGAACATCCCCTTTCATATAAGGAATAATTTTTCTTTGTTTTAAGTTTTAATGTTGCTCTTTACTTTCAGCTAAAAAAACTTGTTTTTCGTATTTAATTTCGGAACGTTTTAAAATTAATCCAGGTTTTTATTTTGGCTCACTGTACATGACTAATTAAAACGAAATTTGCATATCAATTTCTATTTTTTTTTTTTTTTGGCTAAATGGCTTTCTCGGATGTTGTTTAATCGAACGTTTTTATTAGTAATAAATGTATGTAACTTACGAATTAACTTACGTAACTAACTTCTATATTTGTAAATTTTTATTACGTATATTAGGGAGGGTCCCCCACCCCCCCTAGTCAATACCTCGCTCTTTACGCTAAAGTTCGAATTTTTTTCCAATTCTTTAAGAATTTCCCCTTAATCACAAAGGCCGTTAATTAGAATCAATAGCTCTTATGAAAGTACTTAAAAAAAATTTTAGCGTACAGAGCAAGGTATTGAATAGGGGGCGAACCCAATCATATACGCAATAGTTTCTGTTCGTTTTAAGTTTTGATGTTGGAAAGTTTTCAGTTGAAAACTTGTTTTTTTTATTTAATTTTTGATCGTTTTTTAAATAATGCTGGGAAATCCAGTGCCCCCTTCATAGCAGTGTCCCTTCCCCCATAAAAACTTTCTCCATGGAAAGATTCTCCCACGTAACCCTCAATCCACCCCCCCCCCCAACTACCAGAAAAAAATCCCCCTGAAAACGTCTGTCTACTTCCCAATAACCAATACTATTATGTAAACATTGGGCAAAGTTCATAACTTGCAGCCCTTCCCTCGGAGACTGTGGGGTGTTAAGTGATCCTGAAAGACATAGTTATTATATTTTAACGATGCTGAACAAAATGGTTATCTCAAAATTTTGATCGGGTGACTGGGGAAAAATTAGTGCGGGAGGAGGCCTAGTCGCCCTCCATTTTTTTGGTCACTTAAACAGGGCACTAGAACTTTTAATTTCTGTTCGAATGAGCCCTCCTGCAATATTCTAGAACCACGGCGTCAATACAATCACCCCTGGGGAAAAAAAAGAAAAATAAATAAACATGCATGCATGATCTTTCTTCAGGGAAAAAAAAACAAAATTCCACATTTTTGCTGAAAGGAGCTTGAAACCTCTACAGTAGGGTTCTCAGATATGCTGAATCTGATGGTGTGATTTTCATTAAGGTTCTATGACTTTTAAGGGGTGATTTTGATTGGTAAGACTAAATTTTATGAAATGTATATATTTGAAATCAGCATAAAAATCTGATTCTTTTGATGTATCTATTGGTATCAAAATTCCTTTTTTTAGAGTTTTGGCTACTATTGAGCCAGGTCGCTCCTTCTTTTACAGTTTGTTACCACGAGCTGTTTGACCGAGAGTAAAGTATGCTCCCCTTTTACAAAATCTTTATTGAGACAATGGTTGAATTGCATAACTTACAATCCTTTTTCCTATGTTTTTTTTTTATTCTCAGAGGTATTGATATCTGACAGTTAACTTGTGCTGATGAAAATTTATATCTCAATTGCTTATCATATGCTTTTAGAGGAATAATGAGCTTGTAGTGGAGGGGGGAGGGTTACCTGACTTTTGACACGTAAAATGAGCACTAGAACTGTTATTTCCCAACCAAATTCGCCGCCTCCAAAGTTTTTACAGCAAATGATTCCTTGTGAAGTGCATTGTTAGAAAATAACATAAACAGCTGTACATTTATGCTAAAATCTATAAACTATAACTAAACAGTTACGACATCTATTGTCTTAGATATCACCACTAAGAGTACTAGTGTCTTTGTTAATGTTTTATGACTAGGATTCACAGCCTTATGGCCCTCTTGAATGTGTCCCTTTTGGCCCATATGCATCCATTTTGGAGAATGAGTGAAATTATTTTTGTTGTGAAAATAGCAAACAAAATGACAACTTATTAGGCAGGAGCATAAATACAATTCCACTGGATGAGGTACTTACTCGTTTTTTAAACATTTAAACTGTCAGTACTATTATTGAAATAATTTTGTAAGGCTTTTGAAAAAAGAACATGATCAAGATATGAAATACAAAAAAAATCCTAGTTCATGCTACAATATATTCTTAAATAATCTCTCTGCTGTTGAAAACAATTGTTCAATCTGAAAAAAGATTGTATAGCCAACTGTAAGTTTGTTTTTATTGAAAGTATATTTTTTCAACCTTAGTTTTTTGTTTCTCAAGGAATAGAAAGATGGAAAAAGAATGATATTTTCTTCATGTTATAAGAGGTTTTAACTCAATTGGAAGAATCTGTTAATCATTCACTTCAAATTTCAGATATGGCTGAACAAGTTACCTTGTCTGAAGCATCTGATATCAAAAATGGTAATTTATCTAATCATTTTTCACATTTTTTTATGTTTTTTTTCTTTTTGTTCTCTCCTGTGATTATAAGTTGTAAAAAAGAAAAGAAAAACTACTTTTTAGATGCACCGTACTTCATCCTTTTTAATCAAATAGATGTAACCAGTCAAAACTTATACAAACTTAATTTTTAGGCTTAAAGTCAAGTTTTGAAGACGAATGATCCATTGCGAGTGAAATATCCCCCCTCCCCCTCACACCCCTTTCTGTAGGCAGGCATAATAAACCAAATTCCTTCCAGAGTCGGTCATTATAAGTCATACACAATTCGTCTAATTTCCAGCTTTGCATTCAATTCAGTTGTTTTGCCTAAATTGCATATTAATGTGTGTCTCCAGTTCCATCTAAATAGTTTCAAATTGTATTTGTAATAAAAGAAGAAAAATAAGCAAAAATGTTTTTTTGTGCAAATATAGGATACAAGCTGGTTATATTAGCAACAGCACAACAGGTATCACCTACTATTGGTCATCACTTTCATTGACTTCACTACTAGTTTTTGTATAGTATTTTATCAAGCATTAAAGTATAAGTAAGGTAAGAGTAAGGAAATTTTAAAAAATCAAGCACCACAAGATATAAGCGTTAAACATCAAGCATAAAGAATCTGTTGTGACCCCAGCACCTACGAAGTAAATATAACATTAGCAGCACAATAACTAACGAAAACACTTTAAATAGAGAACTCGACATCGTCCTTGTTTTGTCCATCTTGTTCTTTGCGTATTCTAATGGGACGGTACAGTCTCTTGATTTAATCTAGCTAGTACTTTTGAGATCCCTCCTGATCTAGTTGTCTTCAAGGATGTATGTGGTGGGAGCACTGTTGTTTTGTCTTTGCAACAAGATGGCGTATTCTGAAATTCCTGATTACTTGGGTGTTGATTTGCTCTTGGTGTCTAAAAATATTCTTCCAGCAGGCTACAATTTTGTTTAGTTTTGCTGAATGGGCTGGCCTTTTCTAGCAACTCTTTGGATCGTTCAAGTATCTTTGGAACTTCTACATTTATCAATGATGGCATGTAGTTTGACTGGTAGGTGCACTCACTGGTACTGTATCTGGGGTGTATAAACTTCCTATTGCGTTGGTGTACCACTCCATCTTCTGTCTCTACAGTCGCTGAGCGGTTGCTGAACTCATCATATATTTGGGTTACTGTGAAATTGATCCATCTTTTATTTGATTGTCCATTTTTATTGAGCCATACTGGTTGACCTGGTTTTAATGGCTTGATTGGGTGTGTATCCCTGTCATGACTCTTTCTCAGCTTCTTGCTGCTTCTGTATGGCTGCCTTGTACTCCTGTGTAGGCATAGCCTTGGGCATAAAGCTAGTTTCTATTGAGGGCATTGCCAATCTTAGCTGTCTGGTCAGAAGTTGTGATGGGGATATTAAGTTGTCTATAGGAGTGTCACAAGATTTTATTACCCTATGGCAGGGTATGGATATAATTTTTCATTTAGTAATTCAGAAGTTAACCGCCTGACTACTGAAACTGATCTTCCATTAAGGTCACTACTCTTAGGGTCGTTGGGGCCGTACACACAGAAGGTGATTCTCCACTGTTTTGGAAATCTTCTGAATTTGTCTGCTGCAAACTGGGGACTGTTGTCAGATGTAAGTATTCTTGGGATCCCGTTTTGTGCAAATTGACTCTTCAGCTTGGTACTAATGCTCCCTGAATTGGTACTGTCTAGTTTATCGACTTCAATGCATCGGCTGTAGTAGACGGTAGTTACCAAATAACTCCTTTCTTCCCAAAACAATAATTCAGTACCAACATGTTTCCATGGGTACTCGGGAATGTCTGAGTTCTTGAGGGGCTCCTTTTGCTGGCATGCACTACACTGTTTACATATTTCACCTCCTGAGATGTACCTAGTGATGTCAGTAGTGACGTTAGGCCAAAAAACCCATGAGCGTGCACGTTTTTTTTTTTTTGACAATTCCTAGGTGAGCCATGTGAAGACGGGCCATGATTTCTAGGCGCATGCATTTAGGTATTATGATTCAATCTCCCTTTAGGAGAATGCCGTGGTGTGTTACTAGTTCATTCCTGTAGTTCCAATACTCCTGAAATTCAGTTGGGTATTCCTTTTTTTGTTCTGGCCATCCGTTTTTTATTGTTTCATCTAGAACGTTCATCTCGTTATCACGTTTTGAACAATTTTTTATGCTTTGCACCATCTGGTCTTTTATGGGAATGCTTTTGACAATGTTATGCACATGTAACTCTGCCTGTATTTCTTCTTCTGGGTCTGTGTCTGCCATTTGCAAACATGAAAAGGCGTCAGCCATAGGGATTTATGGTCCAGGTCTGTATGTAAATCTCATGTCATATGGCTGACAAGTATCATTTGTTGTAGTCTGGGTGGTGCCTGACTGATTGGTTTTGTCAGAATATTTTCCAAGAGCTTGTGGTCTGTAATCACCAAGATTTTTCTTCCAAATATATATATGAAAATGTTTACATGCAATTACTATGCCTAGTAGTTCTTTCTCTATTTGAGAATATCTTTGTTCTGTGTTTCTTAAGGATCGCGAACCAAATGCAACCGTTCATCTTTTACCAGTAGCTTGGTTCCTAGGCCGTGTTGCAATGCATTGACAATGATCTCAACTTCTCAGCAATTTTTATCAAAATATGAAAGTTGTTTACACCAGAATTTGCGAATACTATGACAGGCATCACTGTGTACCTTCTTCCAGGCAAATTCTTTCGTTTTCCCAAGTTATCGTAGAGGCTGGTTCAGAATGAAAATTTGGTATGTATCAAGAAAGATAATAAAACTTACCTAGCACTGTCTGGAGCTCTTCTTTGTTTTTGGGTGAGGCATTTCAGCAATTGCTCTGGTTTTATTGGGATCCGGCTTTTCACCTTCGGTGGTAAGTAGATGTCCAAAGTATGGTAGAACTTTTGCATTCAGTATTCACTTGTCTCCGTGGAATTTGAATCCCTTTTCTCGTGCTCCCTGGAGAACTGCTCTCAATTCCATGTCTTGATTTTTGTTTGCTTGTTCCTACACCTGCTATTTCATCTACTATTAGACCCACACCTAATCCTTCAAAGGCCTCCTTCACTCGACGTTGATATTCATCCTGAGCAGAAATGATTCTAAATGGGTATCTTCTCCATTTGAATTTTCCGAACATTGTATTGAATGTTGTAAGCTCTGATGAGGCATCACTATCGAGCAATACCCATTTCTTGCATCCAACTTGAATAGATTTTGGGTCCCATGACATTTTTTGGCACTATCGTAAAAGGTTGGTATTGGATAATGTGGCCTTTGTATCCATTTATTCAGTTCCTCAGGATCTAGGCAAATGTGGATATCGCCATTGGCCTTCTGCACAATGACAATTATGTTGACCCACTCTGTGGGCTCAGTCACCTTTGTCATTACTCCACAGCAGATTAGTCATTCCAATTCGTTCTTTAGTTTATTTTGGAGTGCTAGAGGTACTCTTCTTGGTGGCTATACTGATGGTATTGCTCCTGGCTCCAGATGAATCTTACATTTTCCAGGCATTTTTCTAATGCCTTCAAACACATTCTTGTATTCTGCCAAAATTTCCTCTGTGGTATTGGCTATTAATGTCTGCTCTATATTATATATGAACTTGATTAAATTCATCAATGCGCTGGTCTGTCTGCTAAGTATGGGGTTCTTATCTGTGTCAACTACATAAAAATCGTGTGATTGTGGTTCCCTGTCCTTGTACTGAAGAACATCTAAGTGTCATACGCCAGTAACTTTCAATGGCTCACCAGTATAACTTTTCAGTATATCTGCAGTTGGTATTACTTTTGGCCTTGGAAACGCTTTGTTAAGGATCTGAGTTGGTATAATGTTAGCTTCTGCAGCAGTGTCGATTTTAAATTCCACATTAATTCCTTCTCCTTTTAGATACAGACCCCCAAAATAAAACCTTAACAAGAGGCTGCAAAAGCGTGGGGTTTCGAGGGCGGCAGCCCCCCTACTGTACCTCCTAATCCCTGTACGTTTTAAGATTCGAACTTGTGACTCAGCCTCTTTAACTCTTTAGAAAACGTAGTTTTTTTCAAATAATTTCTGCACGTTTTTGTACAGTTTATTACTTATTATTGCTCGACTAACTATTAGCTGATCGTTTCAGGAGTTAAAGTGGGGGGACTGCCGCCCCCCCCCCAAACCCCCCGCTTTTGAAGGTTCTTTTGTTAAGGCTTTTAATTCCTGAATACTCAAATCAAATGCACAGTAAGATTTTCTTTTTTCAACTTTTCTTCGAGCATGCGGGTATACTTCATGTTATCAAAGCAGTGGAGACTTACCTGTAAGCTGAAGGCCGACTGCGATATTTTTCTGGAGACGCCTGTTGAGCCGAACCGCATGACAGGCAACAATAGTGACCACTGTACCATCAGAGACTGTTGATAATTTATTTTTAGTCTCTGCAATCTACTTTCGACGCAAGCAAATAGAAAGTAAGATTTTCGTTTTTCGACAAATAAAACTTCTGGGAAAAAGCTGGAATTTTTGGAAGCTTGCAGTCGGTCTTGTCTGGTTAGAGGACTATTTTGATCTAATTTAATAATGAAATACTATGCTTTTAGGAATTTCAAAAATTAACATGGGCTCTTATAGGAAAACGAGGTTTTTTGTAAATGTAAATTCGGGGGATAATTTTTTCGGTCTGAAAATATCAAAAGGCCCTAACAGTTCGAATTCCGCTTCGAATGAGTCCTCATTCACCCGGATCCGTTGCCAACTGTGGCCTGTAGGCGCATGGGCACCCATAAGCTGAATTCCAGGGGGGGCGAACTTCGTCTAATTGGCACTTGTAATGTTATATAATAAAAATCTCAGAACAAAAATATAAAAATAAGGTTGTGTCATTCAGCCAGGGGGTTGGGGGGGAGCCCCCCTGCCCCCCCTCCCCATATGGGCGCCCATGTGTAGGCGTGGCTAACAAAAAACAGGGAAGGAGTGATTGGATTGAGCTGAAATTTTGAGGATAAGGTCCCAGGCCCTAGGAAAGCTTATCCTCTACATTTCAGCCCGATCGAACAAAGTTAAAGGGGGGCTGTGGTGGGAGGGTCGAAACTTCTGGCCCACTTTCCTACATGAAGATAAAGTCGGAGGGGGGTAAAATTTTGCAAGTTTCTTAGTTTGAGCTGAGGCTACAAAATGCGATCACCGCCGTCTCTCTGCGACCGCTAGGACTGGAAATCGCTTAACATTGCGGTGCGTCGCCTCTTTAAAGAGGCACAAGTGTGCCTCCTTGATTACCAAAGTGAAACCATTTAAAACAAAGATGAAACTTAAATTAAAAAAGACCGGACTCCAAGATCAAAAGTTAGTTACAAAATTTGTCTTTTATGCGCTGTTTTCTTGAAATATAATCACTATTTTTGCCTCTTTGTGTTCGTTTTGAGCATAAATTCATTGTTCAGGGTAGTTTCTATTCATCATTTATGTCGTTTTTTGAGGCATGGTGATGCCTCAAAACTCTCTAGACAATGCTCTCTATACAATACAATAACTAGGCTCTATGCGTTTACTTTTTCTCGATTAAAAGTGTATCAAAGAAACACAATGTCCAACACATAAGATGATGTATGGAGATTTGTTATTAGGTTTTTATTGTTCAGGAGATAAGGTTAGATTAGTCCCCTCTTTAACTGGAGAGAGAGAGCCAAATCGTCCTTTCAAATGAAATTGAGCAATACTTGAACAAACTTTAGAATTCATGTTTTTAGGGGTTTCAAGTTACGGGAGAGGTGATCCCGCCCCTCCCCAGTGTTTTCAGGAACCCGAATAAAAAAGTGCAGTCGGAAAAATGGGCTAATGTAAAAATATCACATAAAAGCACAAAAAAAAGGTCAGTCTTAGTTGGTGAAATGGAAAATGAACCACTTTCAATAGCTATATCGCCCTAATAAATTGTAAAAAAGACCAGGCAGACGGTAAAGATTGTTGTCACTCCCTCTCCCACACATGTTTTCTATTGATTTGTCTTGTATGTGCCAGACCATGTGTGTAAAAGTAGATTAATCGTACTTCTTTGTTTCAGTCTATTCTCTTCATTTATATTCACCCGCAGGCATGTTTTTTATAGTAGATTAAAAATTTTAAATCATGCTTTTAAAATCTATTTTCTCTATACTCTGACAAATCAAAACCAAACCTGTAAAAATAATGAAAAAGTTACTATACATGTGACTAGAAAATTTTAAATATAAATGTTCTTTAATGTGCCTAGATTGAATGCCTGAAATATCCAAATTCTGTGGCTGATATTGTCATGTCATTATTAGACTTTTCCCCAAGTTTTAGGCAAATTAAGAACTTCTATGCAAAGATCAGAGAAAATCCATAATATTATGATAATCACCATTATTGTGTTTCATTCACCCTAGATACACCGTCTTAACGTTTGAAAGATCCAAAAATAGCTTGCGCTCCAAAACCAAAGGATAGGGTTTGGAGTGATATGGCTCATTGGCAGGGTTGCCAATGCATAAAATCAGCTTTTTGTTTACTACGACTGTGTCGCGTCACACATTTTATCTGTTAAAACTGTAGCATTTTTTCTTTGTTTCTATTTAAAAAAACAAAAATAATATAATTAAGTAAATTGTAAGTTACTTTATCATACTGTTTGTAGAATTATTTTTGTGTCACGTTTGTGTTCAATAAAAATCCTGCACCTTTCGTTTGGATCCCTAAGATTTGACTGGGGGAGTTTGGAAAATTCTGAAGCACCTAAAACTTAACATGGAGAATACAACCAAAATTTTCTGAGATCTAGTAGCAATTTTTATTGAGCCATACAATCTAAAAATTTACCGTATTGTACCTTTAAATTTCATCGTAAATCGTGGAATTGCAATATTTCGGCATCACAAATGGCTCGTTTTGGTTTTACCAACCTCAACCGAGTGATGCGTGTTATTTTTATTGTTAGTTAGTATTGAGGAGGAAGGGGACAGTTGGAGAAGCAGGAGATAGTTGGATTGAAGGGGAAGTGCAGTGCATTTATTCAGACATGCCAGTCATGTTTACCTGTTTGCGTTGAATATGCTACCTTTGAAAGGTTGGCTACCTTTGCGTAGAATCTGCACGTTTTATTGCTTTTAGGCTGAACCTGATATTTTCATCTGTAATTTGTTACTTCTTACTTTTAGTAGGACTCATATATCTCAGATCTCCTTGGCGTCTTCCTAGCTACATGATTACAGTAGCTGTAATTACCTGATTACCTGTTTCTGGGGTTAATTATCCTCGACTTGGATCTTTAGATCACTACAAACAAGAATTTGGGTATTGCCTCCTTCTCTCACTGTAAAACCTACTGTCTACTGTCTCACTGTAAAAGTCTAAAACCTACTGCGTCATTGGCGCTTAACTGAAAACCAATTTTATTACAAATGTTTTCTTTTGCTCTTAATATTGGAAATAAACATCAAAATTTTAGTAAAATTTTGAACTGATGATCTTTCAGCAATTAATATCATCATGCATCAAATATTCAGTTTAATTAGTTCTTTCTTAAGTTGCCCAAGACAAATATAGTTTCACTGCAGACAAGAGTTTGGATACTGTCCCCTTCCTTAACTGTAACTAAAAATCAAAAGCTTACTGCGTGATTGGTGTTTCACTGAAAACGAATTATATTACAAATATTTTCTTTCCCAGTTCTTACAGACTTAAAATAAAATAAAATTAGAGTGAAATAAATTCTTGAACTGATGGATCTTACAACTACTAATATCATTATATTAGTTAATTAAGTTTATTTAATTAAGTTAATTAAGTTAATTAAGTTAATTTAATTAAGTTAATTAAGTTAATTAAGTTTAGTTAAATAATATTCAATTTAAGTTTCACTCGTTTTTAGATTTAGTTATTCATTTACATTCATATCTATTGTATGTTTGTTTGCATTGATTGTTTATTTAATTTCTGTTCGTTTTAAGTTTCATTTATTCTTTAATAGAACTTTCTGGATCGTTTTGAGTTTGAATTTAACGGGCATTTGTATTAGCTGTGCTTAAGTTTAAAATTGTCTTTGCTTTTTTTGAAAAACTATTTTTTTTAAGAATTTTTTAATTAATTTTTGTTCGCTTTTGCTTGCAAAAAGGTTCAAGTTTTTAAAAATTCCTTATTCCAAAATCAAACTTAAAAAAATCAAATCTTCATCAAAGTATCAAACCTGGTATCAAAGTAACAATAGTTTTCCCCCTTTGAAATGAGCCCCCTTTTAAGTTTATCCAACGACCCCTTCTATATGAAGTGCGTCTGGGAAAAAAATAAATTCCTTATTTCAAAATCAAACTTAAAAAAAATCAAATCTTCATCAAAGTATCAAACCTGGTATCAAAGTGAAAATAGTTTGCCCTCTTTGAAATCAGCCCACTTTGAAGTTTATACGACGACCCCTTCTGTATGAAGTGCATCTGGGGACAAAATAAATAGAGTGTGGGGGGATGCTAGCTTCCTTCTAATGATTTTTCACTCTTAAAAGGTAACTACAGGTTTCTATTGCTAGTTAAATAAGCCCTCTATAAACTTAATGCGAGCATCCCGTCCAGACAACTCAGATAGGCTCCCCGGGCATAACTTACCACGTCTACCCTCGGGCCCTGGGGGGGGGGGCTGTGTCGACACCGGAGTTTTTGTTATCTGAACTTTGAACTATTTTTAACAAAATGTCCATCACGAAAAATTTATCAGCTCTATTCAGGGCAGGGAGGGAGCGGGGCGTGTTGCCCTCCAGTATCTTTTGTTTCTTGAAAAGTAAAATTTCAATGTACAATGAAATTAATCCACTCCGAAATTTATGCAAGCATCCCCTTCATAAAAATACTGTCTGCCCCCAGAGTATTGCTTAAAACTCCTGCTTCTGGGCCATGGGGGGGGGGGAGGGGTAGCGTCTGCGTAAGAGTTTCTGTTATCTGACCTTTGAATCATTTTTAATTAAATGGCTATTTTAAAATTTTTATTGGATAGGCTTGAGGAAAAACCGGTGTGTGGGAGTGGGGGGTTAGTTGCTCATAGATATCTTTTGACTCTTAAAAAATGAACTAGAACTTTAAATTTCTAATCAAATCAGCCCTCCTTGTAGTTTATACGAGTATTCCTCTCATAAGAAACAGAAAATCCCCCAGGACAACACTTACAACGCGTCCCCCCTGGGCTTGGGGGGTAGTTTTGACACCAGAGTTTTGTTATCTCATTTTTTAACAATATGTAAAAGACTGGCTGTCTCAAAACTTCTAGCGGATGGGTTTTGGGTAAAAGGGGTATGGGGGGGGGCTAGTTGCCCTTAAATTTCTCGACTCTTAAAAAGTGAACTAGAACAATTTGAATTTCCAATCAAATGAGCCCTCTTTGTAGTTTATACGAGTATCCCTTTCATAAGAACCATATAGGTCCTCAGGGCAAAACTTACAACACCTGCCCCCAGGTCCTGGGGGGTTGTGTCGACACCGGAGTTTTGTTCTATGATCTCGTGTCTCACGTTCGATTCTTACACCAGACAAATAAATCAGAAATTTTAAAAATCGCCACTAAAGACTTTAGTTAGGTAGATAGCAGCACTTGAAAAATTGCTGTTAAAACTTCTTCGTGATCTTAAACCACTAAGAAAGAAAAGAGTAGTTCCTATAGGCGTGATAGGAAGTATTAATTGGATATTACTCATTTTATTTAATTGTTAATTCATAAGGTGATTTGTGAGGACTTTTGTCAAGGTGTTTCCAAGAACAATTTACCAATATCGACTTGTTAGTTCAGTTGGTTAGCACATAATATTTTCATCCATGAGAGTCCCCATTTCAAATCTTAAACCAGTCGAACATTTCTGATATAATCAGAAACTACTTAGCCATTAGCCTAAAACATTACGTAATCTGTTTTCGTAATAGCATCAAGAAAAATGGAAATGCCTTGTTTGGGATTGTTAAGAGTTCATTGCTCCTAAAGAGCGCCTTAGCAAATGGCCATTTTATGTTCAGATTTCATTATTCTTTGAGTACACCATTATAATCCCCTTGTCAAGGTTTGTTGATATTTTAATGTTTCTCAAAAGTGCCTTAGTTAATCACCATTACGGGGTTTGTTCAGGGTTCATTAATCTTCAAGAGTGCCTTAGGGCTAAATCATTGCGCAACTAACACTCAAGGCCAGAGAAATCAATTTTGCTGTTCATTGCTCTTCCAAATGCCTTAGTGGATGACCTTGACAAGCGAGGGGCTGCTTACTTTCTATTAAAGGGGTATAGGGCCAAGCAACCAATGTTAAGGGGTAATGAAACCAATGTTAATACTGACTGTACTAAACACTGCAACCAAAAGCAAGGAGTCCATACTCCTCTTCTGTGTATTTCAGAGATTCTGATAGAAATCTAGCTCTGAACTGGTCAATGTCTGGTTGAATACTGAATATATATATCTGAGTTTTTTGTTGATTTAGGATTCTTGTAAAATGAAATACTATTTTTATTGAAAATCTTCTGCAGCTTAGGACCAGGGTTAGGTTGTGGGTTAGGACCAGGGTTAGGTTGTGGGTTAGGACCAGGGTTAGGTTGTGGGTTAGGACCAGGGTTAGGTTGTGGGTTAGGACCAGGGTTAGGGTTAGGTGGTAAGCTGAACAATTAAGTTGAAAACTAATTTAATTTGAAATAATATACTATGACGCAGAATAAAATTACGAAGTTTTGAAAATGCCACTTCGACTAATATACGAGTTTACAAATTAACCATAAAAAGTACCACAGGTCTTGGAAAACCAGGATAGATGTGGCCATTCAAAGATATTGAGAAATAAACACATTTTGGCATATACACAAGTGGGCCCGGAAGATGCGGTTAACCTTAAGGTATAAAAGATAGGTTTTATTGTATCTAACAACTGCTTATATAATAATACTTGGGTGACCTATGGTCCTTTTTGGTTTGAATTGCTTTTGATTGTCATAAGTAATCCTAAAAGCTTATAATTATATATTTGTATTCTAATTATTTTCTGTGGCAAATAGTCCCAGCTCCGTGTCTATTAACCGAACCTTGTACCGTTGTTTGTTGAGTTCAATAAAAATAATCATATTTATACAAAACCTCTCTATAACATTATGTATGCTTTATATCTACGCCCAGTAGGCACGCCTAGTATAATTAGTCAGGTCAAGTCTAAGGACAATCTACCCTATTATTTGTCACTTTAAGACCATACCCCCTGTAGGAGCCCGACTAACACCCCTTTACTACAGTTCACTTAATTGTAAGCTAAAGGTTTAGATCTTCTTTGATCTTCGACACTTTCGAAAGTATTTATCGTTTTAACCTGTTATTATAAATTGTTTGTAAGCTGTTATAAAATTTATTTAATCGATTTACCTTTTCTTCTCTGTTTATACTAATTAGTTTATACATTTTTTTTTAATTTTAATTTTTTTTTTTTCCAAAAATTTTAATACCCCGAAACAATAATCAAATAGTTTTGTTTTGTTGAACATCTTATAATGGTGTGGGAGATCCAATAGATGGCCTGCTATTGTCGAATCGAAAGTTTGTTGTTTTATTATGCTTTTTAGAAAAAATTGTTGCATTTTGTTCTGTTAGTGTTTTCTAATCTTTTTTTTGGGGGGGGTGGGGGGTCTCTGCATAAAATTTTCTTAAAGAACAAGGTGATCTATTTGCATCACATTGTTTTTTGGAACTCCATCTTCGCCGGAGTTTACTGAATAATCTTTTTGTCAAATGTATATACATTTTTGTCATGGGAAACCACTCACAGTACAGTGTGATTAGCATATTCAAAGGTTGGAGCTTCCAAGGTTGCATACTTGTATAGGGATGAAGTAAAAAAAAAATTTAAAAAAAAGTAAAAATATTTCTGACTGCGGACACTCGAAGTTAAAGACTAAGAGAGACTGGGAATTTCTGCAGAAAATAGAGCCCTACTGCTAGACCTGGTAGATGTTTACTATTCAATATGAACCAGAGGCCTTGTCTAGAGGGAAGAGAATACTAGGTTTGAAACCCTTCTCTGAAATATCTCTTGAATTCGTAAAATGGCCTTGAAATACAGATAAAATAACAAACTCAACGCCTCCGCCCCCAAAAAAATTCTTTTAGTTGCTCTTCCAGACAGAAATAGTTTTTGTGTCCCCTCCTAACAGAATTCCTGGATCAGCGTTAGTTTTAAACCATCTAATTAATTCCCAAAATGAAGGGATGTGGTAAATAATTATCCACATTTATCATAATTTTAACCCATTTCATTTATCACGAAAACACAAATAACTTAAAAAGAAAAAAAGGTACTCAAAATAGGTTCACACTGGTAAAACAAGTCGGTACAAATAATAGGACAGTTTTGCCTTATTCAACCTTTCTTATTCAGTTTTTTTTAGAGCTTCGCTAAACGATCTTGACGTCTTACTTAATAGTCTACGATAGTCGCTTGATAATTAAACGACATTCAAGCATCAAGAAAAGTACCTAGAAAAAGAGAAAGATCTTAGACCGTTGAAGTTTTAAGCAAGCAAGTTTTTGTATTATATCCTTCTCCATTTACAGGAACCAACTGAATAACTTTGAAAAGAGTAAATTTGAAATTTAATACTAAGAAATATAAAGAAATACTTTTTCTACATAAATTAGATTTGGATAGAACCTTTTTTTTCGTACAGTTTGCTAATTGAAATACGGGCAGTCAGGTGGGTCCCAAAAGGAATCTGTAGATAATTTCTCTGGAAACAATCCAACAAATGCTCCTCCGTCTTTCGTACTGCCCACATTTCAGAACCATACCTGAACACGGTCATCACTGTAGCCTCCTATATTCTAATCTTGGTTTTCTGACATATCTTTCTTTTCTTCCAAACTTTTTCATTTTCGTAAAAAAACACCCTGGGCCAAGGCTATTCTACCTCATCATTTTCATGGCATCCACCATCTTCAATAATAATAATACATTGGCAAGTGAAGCTATCTATTTAATCTATCTTCTCGTTATCCAGTATTACTCTTCACCTCCACTAATTCTTATTCAATGAAACTTAATCTTCTTAACATTAATTTTTAAACGTTTTTTTTTTTGTACCCGTATGTCTCAGAACCTCAGAATTTTATTCATTTTGCTTACGTTTTCAACAAGGACAGTAAAATCATCATCATAATCTATCCCTAGGACAAGTTTTACTTTCTCCATTTGATTCCGTGCTCTCTTATAGCCTTCGTCGTGCTCTTTTTATTCTCTTACATAAAACTATTCGCTTTAATGCATTTATTTGGTCTATGTATCTATGTCTGAAAATGAATTATATTACTAATGTTTAATTTTAGTTGTTTTTGCCAAAACTGTTCAAGAGACAAATAATTCTCAGTAAAGCACCAATGACGCAGAACGCTTTATACTTTCACAGTTAGAGAAGGGGACAGTAGCCAAACCCTTGTTTGTTGTAATTTTATTTCTTTTAAGCTTGAATTGCATATTCATTTCATATTTTACACCTCTTAGGATTTATTTATTTATTTATGTTAGTACCTGTTGCAGGTTTTTTTATATGATTGTTTATTGAATTTCTTTTCATTTTGGGTTTGATTTATTCTCTAATAGCACTATAGATTTCTACTGATCTCAAGTTTATTCTGACCTTTAGTTTTCTGTGATAAACTTCTTTTTCGGAAAGTATTTTTTAGTTAACTCTCTCACATAAAAACTAGTCACTTCTACGTATTTATGTGGTATACCCTACAAGGATTAGACCTACGCTATACCCCTTTGTTTGATAAAACAAACCCTTACTCATAATATATAAAACTGAGGACTAAAAGGGTTCGATGACTCAAGCAGCTCTCAATTGATAATCTAAGACTGAAAATTGTCTCGACACACCCTTTTCCGTTCCTAGAGGCCTGCTGTTCTTCTCCTAGATCTTTATCTACAAAGTTTGTTCTGTATTCAAATATTGCAAAGCAAATGTAGTGTACATATTTTGGGCAAACAAAAAGATAATTTTATTATATTAATCCCCTTTCTTTTTGGAGAGGAAGCTAGTTTATCCTGTTAAGTGAAATTGAGCTAACTTTGAACGAAATTTGGTATTCATTCCCTCTTCCACAGCTATTTCATCCTTTCACTATCACTGCATTTACAGGTTAAAGGTCTTTTATTCTGAGGTTTGGAAATAAATTTTCTTTACCATGGTAGTTAACAACTATATTTACTGTTAATTTTTGTATTGAAATTCTAGTTAAAGAATGTAAATATTTATGCGTATCTCTGATACTCCACATATATTTATAAAAAAAAATTTGTATAACTTTTAAAATCTATTTATGAATTATTTTCTTTATTTTGCATAAATTGTCAAATATTGTTAGATTTGACAACCCAGGTTTAATAAATATTCACAACGTAGTCTGTAATGAAGAACTTTGAAAGATATTTAAATTCTATATTTTGATTAAGTGGATACTTAAAAGAAAAATTTTAGCTAAAGCAAAAAACACAAATTTTTCTGTACATTTATTTTTTTTAAATTCTTAGCAAGAAGAGAGAGCAATGGAAAATAAAGCGTCAAGGGTAGACTTGCTGACTAAGGAAGCAAGGGGCCTGTAAAAAACTAAAAATGGCTATTGATGATGGATTTGAATAATCTCTGGATCACATTCGTCAAAATTCTAGAATTTAAACAAAGACAAATTCAGATGCTTAGAGAGAGCTCCAATACAGGCTTATGGATATAGAATAGAAGTAGTTAGATGTTAAAAAAAGATAAAACGAGTATAAAACTGGGAGGCCACAGTAGGGAGCTGTTACTTTTACGCAGAAAAGATAGGTAGATTTAACCAAAAAAAAATTTTTCTTCCCTGGGGGTTTTGCTAGAAATAACCATAATAGATTTGATCGGAAAATATGTTAAACAACATCTAGGGCTGGAGCCAATAATAGAAAAAAAATGATGCATTTTTAGAATATTACAAGGCTTTGGGGAGATTGACCAGACGGTTAGATGTAACGGCTATTGATTCTTATAGGGATCAAACTTATGTATCAACTAGTCTCATTAATAGATCATAGATCAACTATATCGACACAGTTACGTTACAATAGTATGTTATTATGGAAGTAAGCACTCATGCCGATCACTTTGGGTTAGAATATAAATTTCAGATTCAGATACCAAAGCCAAATTCAGATACTAAGAAAGAGTTCCAATACAGACTTATGGATCTAGAATAGAAGTAGTTAGATGTTAAAAAAAAATACATACGATGAAACGAGGATAAAACTGGGAGGCCACAGTAGGGGGCTGTTACCATTACTTAGAAGAGATAGATAGATTTAACCGAAAAAAAAAAAATTTTAGATTCCCTGGGGATTTCGCTTGAAATAGTCCCAATAAATTTCATCAGAAAATATATTAAACACCATCTTGGGCTATGCTAATAATAGTAAAAAAGATTGATACATTTCTAGAACACTACAAGGCTTTGGGGAGAGTGACCAGACGGTTAGATGTAACGGCCATTGATTCTTATAGCGATTAAAATTATGTATCAACTAGTCTCATTGATAGCAAGTATAGTTACGAAAGTCCAATTCGCTCTTGATGATGATTTATTTTGCGCGACTGAAATATTAAGGGAAAAAAAATAACAAAACAGATATACTTGTGGAGAAGCTAGGGAAAAATTTAGGTGCGATTGGAATTATCTGGAAGGATTTTCCAGGGGATAAGTTTTCGATTTGAGAATTTTCCGCGAGAGTAGGCTTTCCCTCAGGACCGTGTCTTTCGGGAAAAAATTTGAGAATAGGAGAAAATTTCAGGTATTATTTTTAAAACAATCAGAATATTCTAATAATAAAATGTTTAATGAAAATAAGACGAATATTCCAGGATGAGCTGTCTGCATGCAGTTTTCCAGGGAAATATTCAGCAAGGGTTACATTTTTTGTGGGCGGGAACCTTATGCGGCAGAGATCCCCCATGGATGATTTTTCAGTGGAGGGTTTTCACGGAGGGAGGAGGTAGAATTTCTTGCGTCAATTGACAACGATCTGAAATTAAAGAAAAAAATATTTATTTTCGAGTCTGAAATGAATCATGGCTGCAGGGATAGCTGAAACGTAGTAAAATACTGTTATCTGTTAAAACAAATCTATGAGATAATGGAAGGAAGATATAAAGAAAGAATTCTATCTTATAAAGGGGAGGAAGAAAAAAAATTGGGAGTCGGATGTCAAATGTTTCTAAGTGCGTAATATTTTTAGACTCATTATTATAAATGTAACATCTTTTACGTGTTTAACTGTTGTATTTTTTACAAATTGAATTTTAAATATAATTTTGTATTAGTTCTATGAAAAGAAACAGATGTTTGAAGCATAGATCTCAATCGTTCAATGCTTCTGTGTATTAAATATTTTTGTATTACTTTTTAGCCATTATATTGAATTTTATTTAATCTAATTTCCTACTTTTAGATGTAATGAATTCAACTATGTGCAGCAATGATGGTGCAATTCAATCGAAGCTCTGGCGTTGCAACTCCTGTGGAAAAACAGAAAAATCATTTCTGATATTAGATCTTCATATCGACACTGGCTGTGAAGAACTTTCACCAATTGAGTGCGATGTCTGTCCTGCTGTAGTTAGAGATTATAGAAGCTTTGTGGCTCATTTTTTGGAGCATCAAATGGGAGAAACAAAAAGATGCCCAATTTGTTTTCAAGACAATATTGATAACATGAAAGAACATTTGATTTTACAGGGTCATTTTTCACAAAACGATTCTGATTCAGTGTTACAGGGTGACACCTCCCAACTTACTCCACAGATAATGTCCGCAAGTGTCAGTTTAAATTCATTTGAGTTGAATTCTGGAGTAACAGGTCAAAACGATAAGGAATATCTTTTGAATCACCGCTCGCCCAACAAGAAGTTTAGAAAACACCATGAGTGTAGTACATGCAAAAAGAGATTTCCCAATAAATGCAAACTTCAAATGCATCAAAGGACACATAAAAGAGTTAATTCATTTGCATGTAATATATGTGAAAAAAGCTTTTTTGCTTCAAGCACTTTGAAGAGACATCAAGTAGTGCATTCAGGTGAAAAACCCTTCCAGTGTGATATATGTCAGAAAACCTTTGCTCGGTCGGAACGTTTGACTAGACATAAACGTGTGCATACTGGTGAAAAACCCTTCCAGTGTAACATATGTAACAAAACTTTTGCCTGGTCGGAACGTTTGACTTCCCATAAACGAATACATACAGGTGAAAAACCCTTTCAGTGTAAAGTATGTAAGAATTCCTTTGCTCAGTCGGCACACTTGATTTCCCATAAACGAGTGCACACAGAAGAAAAACCCTTCCAGTGTGAAATATGTGAGAAAACCTTTGTTAAGTTGGGAGCTTTTACTAGACACAAACGAGTACATACAGGGGAAAGACCTTTTCAGTGTAATATATGCGAGAATAACTTTGCCAAGTTGGGAGATTTGACTAGACACAAACGAGTACATACAGGTGAAAACCCCTTCCAGTGTGATATATGTAAGATAACTTTTGCTCGGCTGTATTATTTGACTAAACATAAACGAGTACATACAGGTGAAAGGCCCTTCCAGTGTGATATGTGTAAGAAAACTTTTGCTCGGTCGCATCATTTGACCAGACATAAACAAGTGCATACAGATGAAAAACCCTTCGAATGTGACATTTGTAAGAAAACCTTTACTCGGCGGGACACTTGACCTGCCATAAACGAATACATACAAGTGAAAAACCTTTTCAGTGTGATATATGTAAGAAAACTTTTGCTCAGTCAGGACATTTGATCAGTCATAAACGAGTGCATACAGGTTAAAATCCTTCCATTAAGGTATTTGTTAGAAAACCTTTGCTCATTCAGGAAATTTCATTAAGTATAAACGAGCTTACACAATTGAAAAATGATTTTAGTGTAATATATATGAGAAAAGATTTTCTGAATCAGGCTCTGAATAAGCTCCAATGAGTGTACAGGTTTTTTTGTAGATTGTATTTATACAAAACTACCAATCCTAGTTTGTTCCTCTTGTAAGTTCTTTAGGGCCCCGTTAAAGCCTACTCTATTAGTTGTATTTGAAGATAGTACAGACCAATCTTATCATATGAACAAAAAGGAAAATAAGATGCTATCCAAAATCCAGAAAAATAAAATCCTTTCGAAAAACGAGGTTTTTCAAACAACCTTTAAAGCCATATCAATACCTAGAATGTGCAAAATTAAAGTCTCACAATAATCATACAGTTCGTGATATCGAATGGTATGTAAGGAGCCATTGGGCCCAATTGTGATTGAAGCTCTAAAAACATAATTTGGATCACAATTAAGGTCTATGCGAAAGACAACATACTGAAAAAAAGGGGGGGGGGTTATCCTTTGATGAATACAAACGAGTTTAGAAAGTGTTAATTTTCTTGACTCGGCAAAATTTGAATAGCAGGGTTTCCAGTTGTAACCTGCTATCAAAAGACGAAATCACAAAAAAAGATAAAAAAGCGGACATATGTGGAGAATTTTGTTCCGCTTTCAGCATTTGCTTAGTCAAGTTGAGGAAGGAGTAAATTAAGAAAAAAAAGAAGAATAACTGAAAGAAAAGACGTGAGGATAATTTCTAAAACACTGACAAGAAAGAATCCGCTTATTTAGGGTAAAATATTTCACAGTTCATAGATTTTGAACTAAGTCAAAAACCACTATGTGTTTCCTGGTTATATGGAAGGAGGATTGAAATAAAGAAAATAATTATTTAAAGAAAAAACGTAAGGTTTATTGATAAGATCTTGACAATTAAGAACAAGCTTATTATGGGACAAATTATTAGGCAATTTAAAAGCTACACAATTTTTGATTGTTTACGCACGAGAGTTATCATTGAGAATGGGGGTATGTTTCAACCCAGTTGTGTCCCAAAAGGGTAAGGGTGTCAATGTAAAACTTCATTGAATGTTGAGGGGTGTTTTGAACTAAATGAAATGACACTATGTTTATCCTGTTTATATAAAAAAAAAGGTGTATTAAGCTGAAACTTTCAGGACTTTTTGAAGGGATATTGGAAAGTGGATGATGGGAAGGGGATAACAACCCACCTTGTTCATTTTAGACCCTCCGCCCCTGGTGAACATTGATCGAAATTTTTTAAATGCCAGTTTTTTTTTTGACAGTCTAAAAATCGACTGTTTGTTAGTTCTGTAAGCCTATTTTAGTCTAGAAGAAGAAAAATTGGGCATTTACTGGGGTCAGTAACCAAAATAATTTTCGGGCTTGCTTGTTGCATAGAAATTCACTTATTGAAGAAATTTAGGAATTCCACGGTGTTAGGACTTCTCCCTGGAAAATTTCCTATATAATATTTTTACCCCGCAGAAATTCTTCCAGAAAACTGTTCGAGTGGGGGGGGGGGCACCAGGCCCCAAAATTCATTTTTTAACAAACTGGAAATACGAAATTTCAAATGATATCTCAGTTAAGTCTCAGTTTTTCTTGTTTTTGTTTTTTACTCCAAATCTTTTAGTCGTTTGAAAAGGTTACACTATTTTCACAACGTAGACACATGTTATTCTACGATTATTCTCTGACCCTCCTTTTAATTCAAAAATCGGGGTCAATTTTTTCCCTCCCCCACTAACATACCTCGGCAGTTTCAAATGAATCACGATTCCAATTTGTCCCTGAGATAATGAAGATTTGCTATTTTGATAGCCTGGATACCCAAGACTTCTTTACGTCTACTTTGCTACTTAAACAGGAAATGATTTTTAGATCAACGGGAAACTTATGTGATCTTTTGGTTTAAATAACTATTTAACAGTGAATAGAAGTAATAGATCGCAGAACAAAAATGGTTAAATAAAGTCGAGGAAAAATATTTGAGCCCTCCCCCCTATCCTATGCACCTTCCCCCCTATCCTATGCACCTTCCCCCCTATCCTATGCACCTTCCCCCCTATCCTGTGCACCTTTACTCAAAGTTTAAGCTTGATAGTTCAAGAAAATACAGAGATATTGAAAATTCTCTGTTTTGATAGCATCGTATCATATAATGTCGTGACTTCAAGCTTATACATGATCAGATTCTAATTGTCAAAGGAACTTATAGCGGAAGATTATTGAATTACCAGAGAAGCGATATTTCAAAAATGATCGTTTATTCAAAATTTAAAGTTTCTCTACGCCTCCTGCTTCTTTCTTTAGCTTACCCTTAATTTTTGACTCCGCTCCCCTAAATGTTCTAGAGATCCTGCAAATTTGGTGTTTGATAGCCAGGATGGGAGAAGGCTCTTTGATTTCTTTTTTCTCCAAGTTGAAGGTCAGCGCACACTTTTACCCTCCTCCATACCAGAAGAAACATTCCTGAAGGTTTCAACTTGATATCTGAAACTGGAAAAATTTGCCAGACTTTCAAAAAAGAGGGAAAATAAGCCTCAAAAGTCAAGGAATCTATTGAAAACTTCACCATCAAATTCAACGTATCAGAGGAATCTGCTGTTGAGGTTCCAAACTCCCCTCTGACAAAAATTTTTGCCAGAAGAAAGATCAGCAAGGGGTGATCATATCGAAGCAATGGTCGTATGAGATTGGGATAGGGCTCATTTTAACGGAAATTAAAAGTTCTATTCCCCTGTTAAATCGATCAAAAACATTGAAGAACAACTAGCGCCCTCCTACCCGCCTAAAGTCGTCCAATCAAAACATTGAGATAGTCATTTTGTTCAGCATTATTGAAAGATCCAATAACTGTATCTCTCTGGGCTATTTTTGCATATGCGAGATTATCCACATGAGAAACTGCATGGACGAATTATCAGCAGGAAAAAAAATGTCCGTGGGGAAACTTTCCATTAGAGGGGATATTCCCGGAAAAAATTCCACATAGGAAGATTCCGCCATAACCTGAAAAGTGATCAAAAATAAAATAAAAACAGTTATTTTTTGAAATGATAGTATAGTCAATAGAATTTTTGTAGCTGAATAGTCCGCAAGAAATTTAACAGTGGGAAATTGTCAGTGAAGATGGAATTGTCTGGGAAAAAATTTTCCATCAGTAAATATGGAGGATTATCGGTGGTTCGTTACATTGTGTTGAGGGGGGTAAGTGGTTAATGTTTCAGAAAGTAAATTATTACGTAAATATTTTTTAACCTTTCGTTAGCATTCAGGTTAACATAGAAGAGGATCTTGGGAGGGAGGAAGTATAAGCTAATCTTTGTCATTTTTTGAGTTGAATTAAGCCGGAATATAGGTGCTGCTCGATGATAATACCCATCTTATAGCATTTTTAAACACAAATATTACTGTCATATTCTTACTGGAAAAAAATTTGAAGAGGTTGGAGGGGGTCAACTGTATCACCAGTTGATTTAAATAGGTTGGACGTGAACAGATGCTACCAGAGATTTTTTTCTAAGATTGAGAGTGTAGTATCTCTCATTTTTTCATCTATATACTATGTTTGATTGCATCTTGATTCCCGAAGTCATTGCCCCCCACTGGCGTTTATGGCTTATCCTATGTACTACGGGTTAGCTTAACATATGTACTTGCTACTGCTGGTAGTAGTAGCTGTACTACTGCTACTGATATTAATAAGGATAATTGTGTTAATGTGGAGATTCCCCGTTACTGGTGAGGGAAATTCTGGGCTAAATCAAAACGTATAATATACGTGCAAGTTTTCAACAAGACGTGCCAGTATTATTCCATAGGCAGCTAAAAGTATTAAATTGAAATTATTAAGTCCTGAGTAGGGGTTGTTGGACTTGGCCAAAATAGTACAACGTGCATACTATTATTGCTTACGCCTAATACTACTAATGCTGCTATCACCGCTATCACCAATGCTGCTCCTATTGGTCCTACTATTACTTCTGCTACTGTGCCTACACCTTTTATTAAATCTAAAGGCGTTTTCTAAACCTTCAGAAAGACGTTGAGGGGGGGGGGGGGTTGAAGTGTATACAACACACTGGGCACGTATGGGTTATCAGTTTCAAACAGTTGTGGTAACTTCAAACAGACCCGGCTCAATAGCAACCAAAACTCTAAAAACCGGAATTTTGATACCCATAGATACATCAGTAGAATCAGATTTTTATACTGATTTCAAATATACAAGTTTCATTAAGTTTAATTTTACCCGTCAAAAGTTACGCGCCTGAGAAAATTTCCCTTGTTTTCGGAAAAAGGGGGAAACACCCCCAAAAAGTCATAGAACTTTAATGAAAATCAGACCATCGGATTCAGCGTATCAGAAAACGCTGCAGAAGTTTCAAGCTCCTATCTTCAAAAATGTGGAATTTTGTATTTTTTGCCAGAAGAAAGATCACGGATGCGTTTATTTTTATTTTTTTTGTTTTTTTTTTGTTTTTTTTTCAGGGGTGATCGTATCGATCCAGTAGTCCTAGAATATCGTAAGAGGACTCATTTGAACGGAACATAAAAGTTCTAGTGCCCTTTTTAAGTGACCAAAAAATTGGAGGCTGCAACTTTGCCCCCTCCCACGCTCATTTTTTCCCGAAGTCACCCAATCAAAATTTTGAGATAACCATTTTGTTCAGCATAGTCAAAAATCTAATAAATATGTCTGAGGATGACTTAATCCCCCACAATTCCCGGGGGAAGGGCTGGAAGTTATGAACTTTGCCCATTGTTTACATATATTAATGGGAAGTATAAAGACGTTTCAAGAGGGATTTCTTCTGGTGGGGGGGGGGGGGTGTCGGAGGAGGATGTTACGGGGGAGGATCTTTCCATGGAGGATGTTTCCTTGGGGGAAGAACAAACAGAAATTATTACGTATATGAGGGGGTTCGCCCCCTAGTCAATATCTCGCCCTTTTTGCTAAAGTTCTTTTTAGTACTTTCAAAAGAGCTATCTATT
This sequence comes from Artemia sp. Qi Xiang Cuo, assembly GCF_049724085.1. NCBI lineage: Eukaryota > Metazoa > Arthropoda > Branchiopoda > Anostraca > Artemiidae > Artemia > Artemia sp. Qi Xiang Cuo. The sequence goes on from NC_142808.1 coordinate 55,511,494, forward strand.
CTAATTAACCGTCCTTTGTGATTCAGGGGGTTTTGATTCGAACAAGATTCGAACTTTAACGTAAAGTGCGAGGTATTGACTAGGGGGCAAATTATATACGTTACTAAAACATACGAATATAGAAGTTCTTTACGTAAATTAATTCGTAGGTTACGTCAGAACAAAATTTTGAGAAAGCCATTTAGCCAATAAAAGTAAAATTAATGTGCAACTTTCGTTTTAATTATTCATTTACAGTGAGCCAAAATCAAATTTGCATTAATTCAAAAACGTTCATAAATTAAATGAAAAAAAAACAAGTTTTTTTAATTGAAAGTAAGGAGCGACATTAAAACTTAAAACTAACAGAAATTATTCCATATATGAAATGGGCTGTCCCCTCCTCAATACCTCGCTGTTTACGCTAAAGTTTGAATCTGTCACACAACTTTATTTTTTAAAACAATAAAAAACTTTAGCGTAAAGAGTGAGGTATTGAGAAGCGGACAGCCCCTTTCATATACGGAATAATTTCTGTTCGTTTTAAGTTTTAATTTTCGTTCCTTACTTTCAGTTTAAAAAACCATGTTTTTTTATTTAATAATATATATTAAACAGTCAATCCACATTCATTAGTTTTTTTTTTCAGTGATCTTGTTTATAATGGTGTATTTTGCGATATTTTGAGAAATATGAATATTCTGCTCAAAATATTGTTTTCAGTAAATTATAAATTATGCGCTGGTTTTAGAAGGCATGGAGGGCGTCAGCCCTCCATTCGTTATAGTATCAGTTATAGTAGTATCAGTAGTATATAGTAGTATATCAGTTATAGTAGTATACGCCCCTGTAGAACCGACTGACGGAGATACTAGTGACTCAGATGAATTTTACTTACATCATTCGACTTAGTGTCTGATTGTTCTGAGTTTGACTCTGTTATTTGTTTCAATTTCTGTTCGTTTTTGGTTTCATTTATTTATTCATTGTAATTTATGGTAGTTTTACGCTCAAGAATTATTTGATTTGACTTCTGCTCATTTTTAAATAATGAAGTACTTTAGTTTTCTTTGAAAACTTATTTTGTAGAATTTTTTTTCTTATTAGCTAAATAAAAAAACATGTTTTTTCAACTGAAAGCAACGTTAAAACTTAAAATGAACAGAAATTATTCCGTAAATAAAAGGACTGCTCCTTCCTCAGCACCCCTCTCTTCACGCTAAACTTTTTTAGTATTGTTAAGAAAGACTGATTCTAATCCAACGGCCTTTGTGTTTTAGGAGTCGTAAGAAAGACTTATTCTAATCTAACAGCCCTTGTTTTTCTATAAGAATTTGGGCGAAAGGTCGAACTTTAGCGTAAAGAGTGAAGGTATTAAAGAGAATTCCAAAATAAAACTGGTCTTTCCCAAAAAGAGATCTTTTGCCTTATAGTAGGCCTACGTCCTGGGAAGGTATTTTGAAGGTCCAGGAATGAACAAGGATTCACCAACAAGTATTTCAACACATGTCAAATTGGGTTCTGACTTATGTCAAAAACAGGCAACTTTTTTCTGTTGAATTTGTAGTTGAAATTGCTCCAGTTTAAGAAAATTGGAGTTTTGTACCTGAAGTTTCTGATAAAATTTAAAACTTCTAATCAAACTGTTAAATTTGTAGACGTTTTTCCTACATTCTGAAATCCTATTCAAATTAGGCCTTCTTGAGTAGGCTAGAAAAAGTTTTTTTTTTTTACAAAAACTGTACAATCATCAGTACCATTACTCTACCTACCTCCACTCCTCCCCCTTCTAAAGGGCAGTGATCTTTGATAACCTTTAAACATTTCTGTTTTATGAAAGTGAAACCTTGCAAAATTGATCTTCTGCTTAAATGAAGTACAATAAATCTTTTTTCAGCTTCACAGTTTCGCTCAACCCCAATTTATGAGCTTTCAAAAATCTGTTGTAAAATTCTACTTTGGCTACTTTTGGCTGTCTTGGAGGGGGGGGGGTCTACAGGTTGGGGTGTTTCCCGGGAGGGTGCTTTGAAGTACCTACCTCTGGTCCTTCTCCCTCTAGAGGGTCCTGACCTTTGATGACCTTTAAGAATCTGTGTGCTATAAAAGTGAAACCTTGCAAAATAGAGTTAAAAAAACAACAACAAAAAACGAATAAAGCAAAAAATCAAAACTCAAAAACCGAAAACAAAAACACATTTTTCAATATCTTTGAAAAGTCTATAGAAAAAACAGTATATGCTTCCATATGTTTTAACAAATAATTTTATTTTCGATCCCTCTTCTCTCTTTCATAATGATAATTATATTAGCTTAGTCATTCTAGTGCAACGAAAGAGTGAAAAAGAAACCCCAAACGATCAAAAAATACACTGTGTTGTAAATCAAACCATAACTGATGGATAGGAAATATTACAACAAACATCAGGAATTATTGTAACTAAAATAGGAAGAGCTAATATTCAAGCAAATCTGGGAAGGTATTGCCAAGCTTCTGTGTAAAACCTCCACTGATTTGTAAGTCTTAGAAAGCTAGCCTACTGAAATTTAGACAAAACAAAGTTTTTTCTTAATTTTCAGTTATCAGTTTTGTTGTCTCTGGTTTTACTTTTGAAAATACAATTAAAATTATTTTGAGTAGAATTTAAGCCATATCAATTGGTATTTACTAAATTTAAGCAATATATTTGCAGATTTGGTAAAATTCTACTTTGATTACTTTTGGCTATCTTGGAAAGGGGGGATAGGCTAGGAAAATGAAACCCCCAGGGATGGGTCCACAGGCCAAAGCAGGTCCAGGAAGGTATTCCGAACCCCTACTCCCCCTCCCTCCAGAGGGTCCTGAAATTTGCCTACATGAAATTTTGAAATTTTGACCAAACAATATTTTACCTTAATTTCCAGTTATCAGTTTCTTTTTCTCTGGCTTTAGTTCTGAAAATGCAATTCCTGTTATTTGAGTAGAATGGTTTGTCCACAAGTCCCATGAGTTGCAAACCTTCTCCCAGTAATGGGTTAAATTGCAAGGTGATGCAGAACACCACCGCGGGAGGATCCTCTATAGGAGAACAACTATGGCAGGGCGTAAGATCCAGATCTATGGACAACGGCCTCTGCAAAGGGCTGCCTTGACTTTTTCGGGGTACCCGCAAGACTGGGGACCTTGCGGTCAACTCTATTCCCACTTGAGGAGTGGCGCCCCTAGAGGAAATTAAAGCCTAGTAAACGACACAGCATTCACGGGATTCTGACTAATGGACAATTTTTCTGGGCTTGGTATGTTTTGATGGGTGTCTTTGGGCTGAAAATCATCGTCCTAGCTAATTTATCTATTATTGGTTGCCTCCCCGTAGTAGCATAATATTTGTAGACATGAATATATAATGAGTTGGAGGTAATAGGCTTGAGACTGTCTGTGCAGGATTTTGACTCTTGTTGATAGAAGAGCATCGCCAAGTGCTGAAAACCATGTTGTGACCAAGATGGACCCAGGACTGTACAAAGACTCCAGTCAATGAGTTTCCAGGGACTTCTTGCTGTCCAGTTCTAAGCCGTCCTAAGTACTGCAGTGTATACATGAGATGATATGTGATCTCCGTCATGCACTGGTATCCGGGATCATTGCTTTTCCTGGGGTGAAAATAATTTCAATGATTTAAAGAACATGAAAATTGGAACATGGAATGTTACGACGTTAAAAAATGACTATCGTATCGAAATTTTGACTGACGAATTCAGACGATTCGAACTGGACTTATTAGGAGTTTCAGAAACTCATATCCTAGGGGTAAGAAGCATGAAATTAGGTGATATAGAATTTGTTTACTCAGGCAGGAAGGATGGGGTACATAGACAGGGAGCAGGGCTCACGATGAATAAGGAAGCTGCTGAGTCTTGTTTAGGCTGGGAAGGTATTAATAATAGAATACTAATTGCTCATTTTATAACTAGAAAGTTCAGGGTATCATTTATAGTAGTATACGCCCCTGTAGAACCGACTGACGGAGATACTAGTGACTCAGATGAATTTTACTTACAGTTACAGAAGCAAACAGACAGGGTCACAGGTAGAAATATGATGTTTTTACAGGGAGATTTTAACGCCCAGGTTGGTAAAAATAGGGATAGATGGCATCCCAGCCTAGGTAAATTTGGTTTAGGAAACGAAAACAGTAATGGATACAGACTTTTGCAATTTTGTAGGTATAACAATCTAGTTATAACCAATAAGGTGTTTGGTCATAAAATGGCTCATAAGTTAACATGGTATTGACGTGATGGTAAGACAGCAAACGTTATTGATTATGTTATAGTAAACCGAAGACTGGCAGAATCAATACAAGATACTTGGGTATTTGAGTGCTGTTATTGATGTTAAAAGTAAAGATCACGATCTAGTAGTGTCTAAGATTAATTTCAAGCTGAAATATCGGAAGGGTAACTACCTTCTGGGAAGCTATGATGTTGGTAGACTCCAGGATCAGAATTTAAGAAAAACTTTTCAGAAACAGTTGAATACTAAACTGGAGAGTTTAAAATTTGATAGTGTAGAAGATGGTTGGAATAATTTTAGAAAAATAATTTGTGAAGTTTCTGAATGTGTATTAGGGAAGAAAGCTAGAACTGCAGCTAAGAATATCAGAGAAAAAGCTTTATGTTTAATAGAAAGGAGAAAGGACTTGTACCAGAATTATCTGAGTGATAGATCATATGAAAATAAGAGGAATGTAAAGAAAGTGGATGAAGCATCAAAATGTGAATTAAGGAGGTGTAAATTGGAGGCCATGGATAAAATTGTTAAAGATCTAGAAGATGCAGCTAGACAACATAATAGTAAAATACTGCACTGGCACGTTAATAAATTGAGAGGGAGTAGTCAATCTGTACTTGGCCCAGTTAAAGATAGGAATGGGGCCACAATTAGTGATAAGGTAAAAACTAAAGAGAGATGGGTCCAACATTTTGAGAATTTGCTTAGCCGAGATAGAGTAGCAGGGAAAAATATAGAGGAAAATGAAAAAGTTTGTGATACCTTGGATGTGAAGGAAGATTTGTTTTGTGAGGAAGAATTAGCAACAGTACTAAAAGGATTAAAAAATAATAATGCTCCAGGTGCTGATAGTGTGGTAAATGAGTTTCTTAAATATGGTGGCTCTGAGGTTTTAAATAATTTACTGAAGATTATGAATATGATTTTTGAAAAAGGGAAGTACCCAACGATTGTAGGAAAACCTTAATTAAGCCATTTTATAAGAAAGGTGATAAAAGGGAGCGTGGTAATTATCAAGGCATTAGTCTGGTCACTGTAGATAGTAAGTTACTTAATGATGTGATACTTTAAAGACTGAAAGATGCAACAGACAAAGTTTTAAGAGAAGAACAGTACGGTTTGAGAAAAGGTAGAGGAGGTATCGACAAAATTTTCACTCTTGGTTTATTAATTGAGAAGTACATAAATTTTCAAACACCTTTGGTCCTTAGTTGCATATATTATGAGCAAGCGTTCGATTCTTTTGATAGAAGAGCTTTAGTAAAGGTTTTACCCTTGTATGGTATACCAGAAAAATACATTAATGTGATTAGTGCTATGTACGAGAAAAACACTGCTGCGGTTAAGGTAGGAAATGAGGTTATCAGCTGGTTTTGTATTAAATCAGGAGTTAAGAATGGTTGTATTCTATCCCCCTTTATATGGATTATTTTGATGGACTTTGTCTTGAGGAGCACAGGAAAGGCACTGGGAGACCACGGAATCAAATGGGGAGGAAAAGGTCTCTTGGATTTGGATTATGCTGATGATTTAAGCATCCGAGATGAAAGTGTGAGCAAATTGAATGAAGTTTTAGAGGTTTTGCGAGTTCAGGGTGCTAGAATTGGTTTGAAAATTAATGTTAGGAAGACTAAGACACTAAGGCTAGGAATAAGTGAGGCTTAAAAGGTGACGTTGGGTAATGAAAAGATTGATCAGGTGGGCAGCTTCACTTACCTTGGTAGTATTATTGGTAAAGATGGTGGGAGCAGTGAAGATGTTTAAAATAGAATAGCCGAGGCTCAGGGTGTTTTTTCACAGTCAAAAAAAGTCTGGAAGAATAGGAAGATAAGTCTGCAAACCAAGATTAGAATCTTCGAAGCTACAGTGATGACAGTGGTCAAATATGGCTCTGAAGCATGGACGCTCCGAAAAGCGGATGAAGATTTGCTAGATGTTTTCCAGAGAAATGGCTTAAGGATTGTTCTGGGTACCCGGCTGACTGACCGTATTTCAAACAATAGGCTATACGAAAAATGTGTTTCAATACCGCTCTCTAGGGCTATAATGAAAGAAAGGCTGAGGTGGCTAGGGCACGTTGTGCAAATGAAGGATGACAGATAGCCGAAGATTGTTCTTTTCGGCCAACCATCTAGGGCCAAACGAAAAGCAGGTCATCCCCGTCTAGCGTGGGAGGACGTCATAAACAAAGATTTAAAGGAAATTGGAGCTTCATGGGCGGGTGTAAAGAAGGAGGCTTTGAATATATTGGGGTGGAGGAGGAGCTGTGTAGCAGTGTTGGCCTCAGGCAGCTTGGTGCTGCGGTGAGTTGTTAGTAGTAGTAGTATTAAAAAGGGGCAGCCCCTTTCACATACGGAATAATTTCTATGTGTTTTAAGTTTTAGCGTTGCTCCTTAATTAGAGCTGAAAAACATGGTTTTTTTTCTATTTAATTTCTGATTGTGTTTCAAATAATGCCATGAAATCCACTTCCTCCTCCATTAAAATTCTCCCTCCTCAAAGTTTCTCCATGGAAAGTTCCTCGCGTGTAAAATCTTCCTCCCCGGAAAATTCAATCCTCGCTGGAAATTCCCACCAGAAAATTTGTTGCAGACGATTCCACCTGAAATATTCTGCTTTGCCTGCTGTCATTTGATAAAAGAGGTAAAATTTTTCCCAGAAATCCTCCTACCCCCCACGGAAAGTTTCTCCCGTGAAAAAATTTCTCTCAAGAAATACTACCATTCCTTTCCCCACTTCTTGAGACGACATATACTTTTTATTTACCAGATTAAATAGAGCTACACAAACCATCTCTTCGGCCCTCCTGCATTTCGATTTACAATTGAACAAAATGAAAATCAGACCTCTTTTGCTGTATGTTCATTTTGTTTTTATCGTAATTGAAAACTTTTTCTTTCTTTTTTTCACAAGCAATAAAAATTGAAGACCCAGCCCTTTTTATAGAATCATGTCTTGAATTCTACAACGAATAGTTTACAACTATTTGTAAACAATAAATAGTTACAACAAGTTTTTTAAGAGATCCTTTTTTAAGGATATTTTTTAAGATTCCCACTCATTTTTGAGTCAAAATGAATCAAGTGAAAACTAAAGGAAACTTTGTTTGGGGAGTGAGATTTAATTTTGGATGTGCACCATCTTCACTTGTCTGTGACCGTATTGATCTGAACTGCTTCCCATGAAGTGTGAAAACTAGAGTCTAGAATCTTAGTTTTTGAAACTTCAAACATCCCCCTCCCCATTTTCTGCTTCCCCTTCAAAAGATTATAGAGAGCTATACATCCGCTGGTAGAATATTATGTAAAACTATGGATTAAAGCATACAAGGCACAAGTAAAAAAAAAACTACGTGGCATAAATCGTGAGCAAGTGTTTCATTTCCCCGTACAAAACTAGGGTATCAATTCTGTTTGTAAAAATATTACGGAGTAGAAATTCATAAATCAAAGTCTAGTATGTCTTCAAGGATCTACTCTATTTTTTAGGGGGCTACAATCCTCGACCCCTCTCCTTGTGACAGATAATTTCTTACTTCCTAGATTTATCCCACATCTTTAAACATTTTTTCTACTCGGGACTAAATCAAACAGTTCGTGGTAACGAACTGTAAGTAAGGAGCGACCCGGCTCAATGGTAACCGAAACTCTAGAAAACGGTATTTTGATACAAATAGATACATCAGAAGAATCAGATTTTAATGCTGATTTCAAATATATAAGTTTCATCAAGTTTAATTCTACCCATGAAAAGTTAGGTACCTCAGAAAATTTGCCTCATTTTCGAAAGAAGGAGGAAACACCCCCTAAAAGCCATAGAACTTTAATGAAAATCACACTATCATATTCAGCGTATCGGAGAACCCTACTGTAGAGGTTTCAAGGTCCCATCTACAAAAATGTGGAATTTTGCATTTTTTGCCAGAAGAAAGATCAAGGGTGCGTGTTTATTTGTTTTTTTTTTCCCAGGGATGATCGTTTCGACCCAGTTGTCCTAGAATATCGTGGGAGGGCTCAATGGAATGGAAATTAAAAGTTCTAGTGCCCTTTTTAAGTGACCAAAAAAAACGGAGGACACTTAGGCCCCCTCCCACGCTAATTTTTTCCCCAAAGTCACCTGATCAAAATTTTGAGATAGCCATTTTGTTCAGCATGTTCGAAAATATAATAAGTATGTCTTTTAGGATGACTTAATCCTCCGAAATTCCAGGGGGGAGTGCTGAAAGTTATGAAATTTACCCAATGTTAACATATAGTATTGGTTATTTGGAAGTATACAGACGTTTTCAGGGGAGATTTTTCCTGGTAGTGGGGGGGGGGTGGTTCGGGGGGAATGTGGGAGGATATTTCCATGAAGGGAGTTTTCATGGGGGAAGGTACATTGCTATGAAGGGGACGCCGGACTTCCCAGCATTATTTAAAAAAAGATCAGAAATTTAATATAAAAAAAACAAGTATTTCAACTGCAATAGCAGCAACATCGAAAGTTCAAACGAACAGAAAATACTACATATATGATTGGGTTCACCCCGTAGTCAATACCTCGCTCTTTAAGCCAAAGATTTTTTAGTACTTTCATAAGAACTATTTATTCTAATTAACGGCCTTTGTGATTAAGCGGTCATTTTTGAAGAATTGGACCAAAATTCGAACTTTAGCTTAAAGAGCAAGGTATTGACTAGGGGGCGAACCCCCTAATAAACAAATTAAAAATATATGAATATAGAAGTTCGTTACGTAAGTTAATTCGTAAGTTATGTATATTTATTACTAATAAAAACGTTCGTAAATAAAATTAAACAAGTTTTGAGAAAGCCATTTAACTAAATAAAAGTAAATTAATATGAAAATTTTATTTTAATTATTCATGTACGGTGAGCCAAGATTAAAACCTGCATTTATTCAAAAATGTTCAAAAATTAAATAAAAAAAACAAGTTTTTTTAACTGAAAGTAAGGAGCGACATTAAAACTTAAAACGAACAGAAATGATTCCGTATAACAAAGGGACTGCCCCCTCCTCACCGCCTCGCTCTTTATGCTAAAGTTTGACTGTGTCTCACAAATTTATTTTTTAAAACAAAAAAAAACCTTACCGTAAAGAGCGATGCGTCGAGGAGGGGACAGTCCCTTTTATATACGGAATAATTTCTGTTCGTTTTAAGTTTTAATGTCGCTCCTTACTTTCAGTTTAAAAAACTTGTTTTATTTTATTTAATACGATAAAAATCGAAGGGCTATTAATCGCAAGTTTCTTCATATACAAGGCAATTCAGTGTGTATTGATTTGAAGGTCTCAGTTTTCGGTGAATTGAATTAAAAAAGAAAGAAATTGGTTTAGATTAACTTAAATACAAATTGTGTATACATCCTCCCTTCCTTTGCGCCTGTTGCATTGTTTTATTTTTTTAATTCATCGGAAGAAAAAAAAAAGCTGAGAAAAGTATATGAGAATTCCGACCTAAGTCCATAAAAAACACAAACCTATAAACTATAAACAGTGGTGTTGTTTGGGGTGGTGCCTTCCAATAATTTGGAGAAAACAGAGCCACTTTTTGTTAATCACATATGTTACAAAAACGGAAAAAAAAGAGTACACTTTTTAGGTGCCATGGGGCGGCACTTTGTGATTACCTTGTTAAGTCAAATTTATAAAGAGCAATCAAATTTAAAATTTTGTTTATAAATGAGTCCACAATTAGCTGTCGATGTGTCCGGCCCAGCCCTTCCGTTTAAAAAAGGTCACCCAAACTGCGCTTTTTGTGTACCATGTGGCTCTTTTTGATGGCCTTATCGTGTCTAATATATAAAAAAGATAAGATATAAGAAATGGCTTTTATGAGTCTTTAAACAGCCCTCTATAATTTCTTAGACCACACTGCTTTTCCATTTACGAAAAGTTAAGCGAGAAAAATGGGTTTTAATTTTAACAAAGCAGATAACAAAAAACAAAAATAAAACACTTTAGTTATAACAAATCCTAATATTTCGGCCCCACGTCTGGGAGCCTTTCTCGACAAAAAAAAAACTTTAAGTGAGAGACAAAAAAAAAAAACCGTTGTTTTTAAAAATAAGACAACAAACAACAACTAAACTCACAAAAAAAACAAGATGAACGAAAAAGTAAGTAAAACTCAAACTGTTTTTGGTTTAAAAATTTGTTTATAAATGAGCCCATAATTAGCCCTCTATGATGTCGATGTGTACGGCCAAGCCCTTCCGTTCCAAAAATGTCACCCAAATTGCGCTTTTTGTGTACCATATGGCACTTTTTGATGGCCTTGTCGAGTCTAATATATATAAAAAAAAAGATAAGATATAAGAATTAGATTTTATGAATCTTTAAACAGTCCTCTATAATTTCTTAGACCATACTGCATTTCCATTTACAAAAAATTTAGCGAGAAAAACGGGTTTTAATTTCAGCAAAGTAGTGAATAAAAAATAAAAAAAAAATAACACTTTAATTAGAAAAAGTTCCGGATATTTCGGCCCCAGGTCCGGGAGCCTTTCTCGACGAGAAAAAAAAAACTTAGAGTAAGAGAGAAAAAAATATTTTTTTTTAACAAATAACACACAAAAAACGAAAACTAAACCCACAAAAAAAAACAAAATAAATGAATAAGTAAGTAAAACTGACATTATAATAAACAGCTTCCAGCATTGATGTTACTACATATGAATAAAACCAAAGCGAATGTCTATAGTGCAAACAATGGGTCTCTTTCCTCTTAACATTCAGTGGATAAATGGGATCTATTAAAAGTGAAGATTATATTTACTTGAACAACCAAAAAAGGTCGCAAAACCCCAGGTCTATTACCTTAGACATTAGCTCCTCCCGTACCTCCAGAGGCACACAGGTCTATTAGCCCTAACTAAATTTCCTAGGTTTAGTAAATAGACTCATGAATTATAAATTAAGTGGCTTTATTAATTGCTAGTTTAGCTGCAGTCTGTTGACTTTTGCCAGCTTTAACCTCATCCTGACTTTTGTTTGCTGGATTATCACTTGTTCTAGGACTATTATGTAAATAAATACTGGTCTAAGATTTTTACCTGCTCCTTATTTAAACTATTATAAATTAAATTCGTTCTAAAATCCCCTTCATCTTTATTAATATAAAAACAATTGATGATAAGGAAAGACTTGCAGAGTAATGGGCAGTATCTGGTGAGCCGTGATAAATTTATGGGAAATGATATAGAAAAGAATGAAAATTTCGTGACATTTTGAATGTGAATGAAGATTTATTTTCCGAGGAAAAATTAGTCTCAGTGCTAAAACGTCAAAAGATCGAAAATTTCAAAAATACTAGGGCTCTTTTGCTAATAGTGTTGTAAATTTTAATATAATATTGTTTAATATAATATTGTTTTAATATTTTTTTTAAATATAGTAGTTTTTTGGCTTGAGGTAAGTAAGTGAAAAATATAAAATAATTTTTTAAAAAAGTAAAAGCAACCCAATTATATGCTGAAAAAGAATTAAGACCCTAAAGACGCAAATTGGTTAGAATAAGGGTGGTAATTGTATACTAGAGTGTTTTCTGTAGTAAGCATATTGCTTTGCAAATTTTCCTTGTTAGTGAACTTTCTAAGACCAACTAAGAAGCAGGTTGTCTGCAACTTGGGTGGGAGACTGTCACGAGGGAAGATATAAAGAAAATAGGAACTTCTTGACAGTGTGAGATGAGGGAGGCTATGAATAGATTGGGATGTAGGAAGAGAGTGCGTAGAGGTGTTGAGCTCAGGTGGCTTCGTGGTACAGTAAGTTCTTAGTATCCGTAGTAGAGAAAATTGACCTTTGATGATCTTTCTGTCGTAAAAGTGAAACCTTACAATATAGTTCTACTGCTCAAATCAGGTATAGTAAAGGTCGATTCAACTTCATGCCCTTGCTCAATTTGGAAGGTTTTAAAGATCTTTGAATCTATTTCTTAAATTTAGGAAAAACCCTTGATAGCTTATGGCTTAAAATTCAATTGAAATAATATGAATTGTATTTTCAAAACTAAACCCATAACCCAATATAAACGAGATTTAAATCTCAAGATTAAGTTATTAAATATTTTGTAAGCATTGAGATAGGTTGCAAGTCCTACAAATCAGAAAAGGGTTGACACAGTAGAGTGGCAATTCCTTCGTAGGGCACAGTGTTGGCCCTGGATTTATTCCTGAAAGTTTCATTCGCCTAACTCAACTACTTTGTAACATAACAAAAAGCCCCTGAACTAGAATTTTACAGATTAAAGCTAATAGAATGATACTTATATCCTTCGTATTCTATGATTCCCATGAGTCAATAGCTCCCTGGTTCTGTAGTTCCAGGAGAATTTCTAATTCCATACCCATCCCACATAGATGAATTCAAACTTTTTTGCCTATTTTACAATCTTTTAGTTACTTTTGTGAGAATAGACCTACTAAATTTTATCATTGAGGACAAGTGGACTTACCCTTATGGAAAATTTTTAAGATGTCCATTGTATGTAAAACACTATGAAACTTGCTAAACACATATATTTTTTTTTCCAGTTATTCTATCTAAAATACCACAAGGATAGATTAAAATTTGAAAAAATGAGACAGAGAATTTAAGAACCTCCCTGCGGTTTGTGAAACAGTATTATCACTGAAAGTCCTTTCAAAATTCGTTTCAGCTATGGGCGAATTTTTCAAACAGTTCATGGTAACCAACTGTAAGTAAGGAGCGACACGGCTCAATAGTAACCGAAACTGTTAAAAGAGGAATTTTGATATCAATAGATATAACAAAAGAATGGGTTTGTTATGCTGATTCCAAATATATAAGATTCGTTAGCTTTGGTGTTACCCATCAAAAGCTATAATCCTAAGAAAATTTGCCTGGCTTTTGAAAAAGTGAAGACACCCTCTAAAAGTCAAAGAACCTAATGAAAATAATATCATGTTAAGCTTACCCGAGAACCCTATTGTAGAAGTTTCAAGCTCCCGTCCGAAAAAATTTGGAATTTTGTATTTTTTGCCAAAAGAACGATCACGGATGCGTGTTTATTTGTTTATGTTATTTTTTCCCACAGGTAATTTCATCAAACGAATAGTCCTAGATTATCGAGAATTAAAATCGGAAATTAAAAGTTCAAGTTCCCTTTTTAAGTGACCAAAAATATTGGTGGAGAATTAGCAGCCTTCCCACCCCCTCCCCTTTTTTCCTGAAAGTCCTTCGATCAGAATTTTGAAATAGCCATTTTGTTCAGCATAGTTATAAAGTTCAATAAATATACCTTTGGAGATAACATAAACCCCTCCGCCCCCTCCAACCCCTGGGGTAAGAAAAGGCATCTGGCCCAGGAGTGACCAGTCATCATATCATTAACTTTAAAATTTTTAGTAAAAGGTCCAGCAAACTGCCTCTTTAAATATGAATAACATTGTAGCTCACTGATATTAGCTTTATTTTCAGCAGTTTTTCTATTTGCTAAACAACTCTTCCACAACGTATATCGATCATTCGATATCGTTCCAGCGACTATAATGCTTTGAGCAACTCGATGAGATCTAGGGTTCTTCTAAAAATGTCACTTTGTAAGTAACCGTGAAGTATTAATTATTTAATTCTTTTTTGTTTATCACACTCATTTCACAAACGAAGCCAAAATTTCGATTATTGGTATTTGACTGTAAGGCTTTTTTTTTAGACCATCCAAACTTCTTGGTGCCCAATCTTCACATTCTCATTTGGACAGTGTGCATCTTGGATATTTTTTTAGCTTGAATAATCTGCACTGTAGGAATTAAGTTCACTCCTTATAGTGGACTGGTCCATCTCAGGTTGCGCTGAAGCAGCTAAAACTGAATTCGAATTTGATTCAATATTGGGTCCCACTCTGATTGGAAAACATCCTTATTAATCTTATACCATTACTTAAGATGACAAATTTGGTTTTTCTGCTACCAGATTCAGAAGAATAAGTGCCACTTATTGGAGTTGAGAGAGATATAATCGTTACATTCACCTTCCGGACAAACTTTAACTATGAGACATGAATCATGATGATGAAGAAATACTCCTAGGAGGGAAATAAATGTATATGTTTCTTTTTTGAATTACTCTGTATCCGGCTGGCAAAGAAGTAAGGAAAGTTTCAGTTCATTTACATGATTTCTGGAGTAAGTCGCAATTAAATTCACCAATAGGCACATTTTTCTGTTCATGGTTTTGAGCTCCTTTATAATTTAGCGACTTTTACGCAAGCAATCGCAAATTTTCTTTCCTAAGCTTGGTCTATGTAATTGGTTAGACGATAGAGATTAACTATATGCTAAGCTCATTCATTGCTACGGCAATATTGCAATCACACATTTCAAGCAGTCATAATTGACAATTTGTCAAAATCGCTTGACCACTGCTTACCCTTCTTTTCGCTTAAAATATTTTAGCTGGGGATAAATGTATTGTTACAATAGGAGCATGGCGTAAAAGCTGAGGGTTGACATCTGTCAAAAAGTGCTTCTTTAAACAAATCATGATAAAATTATTTCTATAGTTTCTATTAAGCCGCTATATTATCAAGAACCCCACCATTAATATTCCGAAACATAACAGAGAGAATTCTGTGAGTACTCATTGCAATCCGTAGTATCTGTTCTGTTTTGAAATTGATTTCTGATTTTTCGGGGAGCATACTGAATAGCATGATTGACCCGAAGCTTTCCATTTAGCACATCATTTTATCTAAATGCAAGGCTGCTTTTAAGTACTTTTATGGCCATTTTCTGCACAGTGAGAGCAGACTTCGGTATTAAGACTATTGATGGTTATTTGGCCTACAAGATGGTATTTGTAGTAATGGCGTGTTAAGAAGTGAATTTCATATACGCGCAAACATTTTAAACCGAAATTTTGAGGATCTTTCATGTTTTATCCAAAGCTCGTTTTGATGGGAAGTAGAATCTAAATTTTAGAAACCTACCAATCGGTTCAGACTTTCCACACGCTGGGATCAGATTAATTACTTTTGCTGCCACATACACGTCTGGAATAAAACACAAAACCCCCTGAAAACCTTTTTTAGGTTTTCATTTTTGTGTCAAATGTGTCAATTTTGCACATTAAGGGGGGTGGGGGTAAAGTATAGCATATATTAAATACATAACCTAGCCAAACCAAAATACCAAGTAAATACTTAAATAAAATATAGGTACAATTTATTTTCCAACCCAGCCGAAGCTAATTCTTTGGTATAAAAAAGTTACTTGACGAGTTTTTTGTGTCTTTTTCGCATCATTCGTGATTGAATATCTGGAGTGTGTATTATGTAACCGAAAAGGATCGAAGATTTCTTATCCGAACTGAACAGTATAATAAAAAAAAAAACTTTCTTTATAGAAAGTTTCTAATTGTTTGGTGTTCAGAGTCGCATACAGTATACCCCCCCCCCCCTTAATTCCAAAATATAGCACTAGACTATGCCCTATTCTTTTTCCAGGTGGGTATTATTTGTTATCATGAACAAGCTTTTGACCAGAAATAAATGGCTCTAAATTTAAACAAATGTAGCTTTAGTGGCCCTTAATGAAACCCAGTGTTGAGCCTCGGAGTGCCATATGTGGTGCAAAGTTCTTCCAGGTTTTACAGTGTTCTTCCGCGCATGGCGTAAAGGTTCAGAATTGGGCTTCGTCAGAAGCAGAAAAAATACAAATAAAAAATTGACCTAAAACTAACCCCACTACACCAAGCGGGCGAAAACATGTTTTGACCATAGCACTGGAAATTGTTGAGAAACATTCAAGTTTGGGGAATTTTATCACTTTAGGGACTGACCGTTTTGGCAGTCATGGTTTTCAAAGATTCTGGCGTATTTTTGGCGTGTTTTTCAAAGAGTCTGGTGTATTTTTTGGTACACCTCCGTGCAACACTAGTTCACAGTATCTCCAAATGTTCTGATCACTCTTTTATTAAGGAAAAGCCCTTGATTTGGCTTAAAATTCTGCTGAAATAGCAGGAATTGCATTATTAAAAACTAGGGGTCAATGAAAAGGATATTAAGACTCAAAAGCGGGGTGAAACATTTTTTGACAAAATTTCTATAGGTTCAGACCTGTACAGAACATCTGCTTTCCTCTTCTGCAAAACCTATTATGTATGTTATCCTCTAAGCTCAAAAAATAAAAACAGGGTAGAAAAAGAGACTCATCAGTAACTACCCAATGGATTCATTTCTGAAATTGTCTTTCATCTAACCTAACTACTCTTAAAGATAGCAAGAAATCCCTTATCCATGATTTTACCTCCTATTTTCTTAATTTACTCCTTTTTTTGTAATTTTGATTGTATGAGCCCAATCCGAAACAAATTTTTGGGCCCCTGGATGGTAAGATTTTTGTTTAAAAAAATATTTTCGCCAATATGGGCCATTTGCACTTTAAAATGGTGCATAGAGTCTTTGCAGAATTTTACTGCAAGATCTAGAAATAGACTTTTAAAAGATTAATTTCCAAGAAAATGGTTGCACCAAAAAGCTCCAATTCCAATTCTAAAATTTGTATACAGGGTATATAAACTTCCAATTAGTCCTTATACCCCTTTGACTTCCCAAAAAGTGTCTTTAGATAATTGGAAATCCTTCATCCTTATCTTTAACCAAGCCCTGGAAATAAAAAAAGTCTTCCTGTTAGTTAATAACAAGTAATCCCAATTAAAATTCTTAATTCCTTTTTTTGCTGTCTTTATTCCGCATTAGTGATCACTAATCAATTTGTATCTTCTTTAAGATATGAATAGAAGTCTTAATATTTCTCTATCAACGTGCCAAGATAGATTATAATCCAGGATGGCAGATTAGGTATTTGGTATATTAGCCATGTACCAGAGGCACTTAAGGGAAAAAGTCTCCACACTCAGTGGCTGACAATCAAAAAAGACATGCTGGATAGTTTCATCGTTTGAGAAGCAGACACATCATAGAGGAGAGTGATGCAGCTTCTAATCAAATAATAAACTAGGGAGAAGAAGGGCACCTGATTTCAGACGATAATATATTACTGTGTGTAATCTAGTATCAAAAGGTGATAAAATCAATTTAATGTAATTAAAATTAGATATTTACATAATGTCTTGTAAATTGAATTCAGAGGGAGGACATGGGTTTAACAAACAAACCTTGGCTGCTATTAAATCAGCAGTATCATTATATTTGATGCCTTTATTACTTGGAATATGTTGGAAATAAATCTCGTTGCCTTTGGTCTGAAGGTTCAGAAGCTGTCTTCTAATGATGACTTGACTTGACTTGGCTTTTATTTTCAACTAATAATACATCATACTTAACTGGCACTTACAACACATTTTTTGAATAACATTATCAACAAACGTAGAGATGGTAAGAACGTATGACGTTTTATTAAGCCACTATTGTGACTTGAGCAGTGTCACACAATCTTTTATCATAAACCAAAACTCATTCACTCTTTCTACTCTTTTCATACCATTCAATACAAATTAACTCAATTTAACTTTTTTTTTAACATTTTGTTTTACAACTTAATTAAAATTATGTTTTACAATTTAACATTAAAAAAAAAAAAAAATTAATTCCCACCCAACAAAAACTTTTTTAATCTAATTTTAAACTGAAACTGGCTTTCTTGACTCCCTAATGCTCTCCGGGAAACCATTCCACAAATTAACTGCATAGTTTCTAATTGAAAAACCAGATCAACTCGTACTCCTTACTTCTGAGACTAAGCTTCCACAACCTCTAGTCCTATGATGATGATAATCAGAATTAAACTTAAAAAAATCTCTAAAATATTCTGGAGATAATCTATTAAGCACCTGGTAAGTAAACACTCCCGCCTGATGGTCACTGATCTGATGAATATTTAAAATTCTAAAACTAATAAAAGATTCCCGCGTATGCTCATACTGAACAAACTCACCCAGTACTCGAAGTGCCTTATTCTGAAGAATCTGCAGTCTTTTAATATTTGAAGAAAAATTAGATGCATAAATACAGCAACCATAAACAATAAAAGGATGAAAAACAGTATGATATATATTTCTTAAAACAGTTAAGGGTAACACATGTTTCAAACGCCGCATCACTCCAAGACCTCGTGCAAGTTTAGAAGAAATCAGTCCTTATCATTGGAAATTCTATTGATTTTTAATTTTTTCAAGCTTTTGAGTTCTTTTATTAAATTTGAATTTTCACTTTTTGCGTTTCCAATTGTTGACTTTGGAATTTGACTTTGGTCTGATCTACTTCTTCTTCACTTGCTTGTTGGAAATCCTAGACAAACAACTGGACATAGGCACAGGCAGAGATAAGAAAAATTATGCCGGCTATCAGTTGCATCTTTTGCACTCAAATAATTTAACTTGGAGGTTTTTATTTCGCAAGCAATTTTTCTATCATCATTTCGCAAAAGGATGCAAAAAAGAGGGGTTCCTAAGAGTGGTAAACTAAAATTCATAAAAGAGTGCAATTTCTGTCCAGGGAGAGAAACAATGCATTGAGGTAGAAATGAGTCCAAAACATATGAAAATGTGCAAATTGGAAATCCTGATCAAGAATAGTTGTTGGTGGTGCTGTAGGGAAAATACTAGTTTAATTACCACAAACTTTTTAGCCTCTAGAAAAGTACCCAAAAACCTGTGAAATTCTTAAATCCTGCAACCACTCTTAGAAAGTGTTCCAACCTCTTTACTACAGTTAGTTCAGTCTTCATTAATCAATTCTGAAATCTAGAACAATGAAGACCAGTCATTTAATTAAAGACCAGACATAATTAATCCGTTGTAAACATAATAAGGTTCGAACGGTTGTAATTACTATTTAGCTATTATTAGTTACAAAGGTACTAAGATAAATGTTCCCTTTTCTCATGCCACATCCTATATGTAAGCATTGGGTAAACTCCTTGTCTCAGGATAGATTTCGTCAAATGCAAACTTACGAATTGACCCACACCCCTGAGAACATCGAGAGACCTTTTTTTCACACAAATTTAAAAATTAATCTACTTGCAGAATCTCAGAAAGAGCATGAAGGGTGGATCAAGATAAAAATTTCACAAGTGTAAGGGGGCCAAGGGACTTCAAATATTGTATGGGCGTGAAGAAGAGAGGGGAAGGCTAAAAATATTCATTTCAAAATAAGCAAGTGTTTATGTCATTAGGTCTTTTTTACAGTTTAGTAGTAAGATGAATTGAAAGGTAGGTGCTCCTTTTTCAAAAATATTTATTAACAACATATTCGAAATCAATGTGATGATCACAATGTTACTGTAAAAGCGTTTAGGCATTAGGAAAGCTTCGAATTTGAACTCTAAGGATGATGTGTAGGCTGAGGGAGAGTGTTAAAATTTAAATAATCTACTAATATAATAATCGGGGAAAATATTTGGTTCCAGAAAAAAACTCGATCCCGTTGAATGGAAATAGTCTAACAGAACACAATAAGATTAATATAAATGAATCTATAGAATAAAAAAACCAGCAAGTTTTGAAACTTTATAAAATCTAAACTGCCCTCGGCATACTAGTTTTTAACAGATAAAACTTAAAAAAGTACCAAGAATGTTTTTCAACCAGATCATGGTTGCATTTTTTGGTAGCTGGGACCTAGTAAGACACGAAAACGTCCAAAAGTAACAAAAACATATGATGAAGGAATATTAACCGAAATAAAAACAAGAAATAATTTGAAAATATTAGATAAACTTCTTAACAGAGAAGTAAAGAGTAATTGCAAGGCTAAAACTTATAATAATAAAAAAAATACCGAACATAAGAAAATTGAAACAAATTGCAGTAAATGAATAAATGAAACCAAAAACGAAGAGAAACTAATAAGAACTCGGGCAAAACAAATACTCAAGTGAAAATAACCTAGATTATCACTAAACTTGAAACAGGTAGAATCAAAGTCTACATTCGGTTAAAACCTTATCCAGACAGATATTATCAAAAACAGTAGCTGTTGTTGTTTTCTCGATGTCCCTCGTTGCTAGATTGACAATTTCGGTATACCTAAAGTTTTGATAATATATACGAAATCAAGTTTGCACTGGTCAACTAGTAAGACTCAGTGCTGGTTAAGATTTCGTTGCGTTTTTGGATATAAACTATTTTAAACATGTTAGCTGTTAACGTTGTTGAATCTGTGTACTTTTATTTAAGATTTTTATTTATAATCGAGACCCTGTTTTGTTGGTTATTTTGAATTCTTTTGGGACACAAAACCATAATAGAATATTTATGCAATTATTTAATAGAGATTTGCGCTAATCAAAACTAACTGGTTTGAACTTGGACTTATTTATTAACTAAATGGTTTAAGGTGGCAAAGCTGAACTTGTGTGGAGCACGCTATTTAAATATATTTCCCGAAGATTAGTATGCGGTTTAAAAACAGAGGTTTAAGTGAGTAGAACGGTAAAGTTTTCACCCGTGAATCTATTGCTGAAGCAAAGAAAATACTATGTCCTTTCTATGAGAGATTCTAAAATGATGAGAGAAAGAGAACAGCTAACAAGAATTAAAAAAAAAACGTGCTGGATTTAACAAAAGCTGCCTGTAAGTGTTTGAAAGATAAGAAAAAGACACAAAAAACTCGTCAAGCAACTTCTTTATACCAAAGAATTAGCTTCGGCTGGGTTGGAAAATAAATTGTACCTATATTTTATTTAAGTATTTGCTTGGTATTTTGGTTTGGTTAGGTTATGTATTTAATATATGCTATACTTTACCCCCACCCCCCTTAATGTGCAAAATTGTTTCTAAACTATTATATTTTCATCATATTTACTTTGTAACCAAACTTCACTTCTCGAATGTGTATTATATAGCCGACAAGCACCAAATATTCCAGCAAATTGCCAAATTTGGTGACACCGACCACTGGCGAAAATAAACAAGCATAATTGTCACAACATACACAAAAAATCAGAATTTGGCTCCACCTTATATGAAAAACATAACAGGGTGGCCTACGTAGACTCATAGCAAAGAAAATAGGGTAGTTTTGTCTTATAGACACTCAAGATCTTGTATCGTGAACCTGAACTAATAAGCGGTTTTCCTTGTATTTATACCAGATAATATTAGCTTCGGCTCGGTGGCCAAACTACATTGTAGCTATATTTTAATTAAATATTTAGTTGGTATTTTGGTTAGGTTAGGCTAGTTTAGGTTATGTATTTAATATAATCTGGTCTGGGCACCCCCCTTCCGTAATTCTTTTTTGTAGTTTTCATAGTTTTGTTGATTAAGTATTATATTTTAATCATATTTCAGATTAGCATTAATCAAAATTCACCTCTCAACAGAACTTGAGTGTGGTGGCTATAAGACACAAGTATCGAAACCACAAAAAAAGAAATATATATTCTCTTTCTCCATTCAATACTCTTTCCGAATACGTTTCACACAATTTCCAAATTTTGTTAAATTGATTAAAAATATACAAAATAGTTTCTAACTCCCCCACCCCTGACAATACCACTTATGGTCATGGCTATATACGAAAGTTTGGTGATATTTTTTTATAAGACCATTATCTTTTTGTGCCTATTTCTTTTTTTTAATAGTTGGCTGTTCTTTAGCGTAGTCTAGCATATTCTCCTACATCAAACTGAAAATTATTGAAGGTATTAGCTTTTGCTGTGTTTTTTAGACACTTTTTCTTTAACTAGCTAAATTTTTCACACAAAAATCCCTATGATCTCAGCAGAAATTTAATCCTTAGCCACACAAGAAATTTTTTTACCATTTAAGAAACAGAAGTTAAAAGTCTTTAAATCCTTAAAAATAGGGATTTAGAAAGAGCATGAGGTTCAAAACACTTTTCTTCTGCCCCATATGAACTGCAGGTAAATTTTGAACGGTTCACTTTAATACCATGAATAATTTCCAAGATCGTCAAAGGTAAGTGCTATTTGGAGACAAACAGGGTGGAAATACATAATCGTACAGAGAGCCAATAATCTGCACCTTTACCCTTTATTTATCAAAGCCCCAAATCTCCAGCAGAGAAGCTTATTTATATAGTTACCATAAATGATTTTATTGGTCTTGTTACCTTTCAAAGCAAAGTCGGGATATCCTCAACTCCGTAATAAAATCCACACTAGCCTACTGTATATTAGGATAGCTATGCTTCATCTTTCAAAAGTAAAAAAACGTCTGAAAAAAGTAACAAACTTCCACGCAGAACAAAATAAAGTTTTAGTTTAAACTCAAGAACAAACCATTTGAATTTTTTCCACTAAATAACGTTCTTGCAGTGTCCTAGTCCGAATAACAAACAATGAGAAATGACATTGTGTTGCCTAGACTCAATACAAGTTTGTTAAAAATCAAGGAATCTTATAGTTTCTCTTATAGTTTTACGAGGGGAAAATTTTATTTACATGTGTCAATTTCATTTGTCTGGTTTTCGATAATCCAGTTTTCGATGTCTGGTTTTCGAAATAGATAGTAATAAAATTATTATAAAAGGAAATAATATGGCGATACTATTGAATATTACAGCTTTGTTATATGACAAAAAGTAATTGGATCCAAATAAGGAAAATAATTTCTTTCAGATAAAGGATTTCACGCCAAAAATACGCTAGTTAAATTAAAATACGCCAAGATTTACGCCTGGCAGGATGACTCAAAATCTTTCCGCCAGTCACCGTCAAAATATACTAGTTAGGCGGGAAATAAGCCAATATGGCAACAGTGCTGTGAACAGTGAAAGGGCAATTTTTTTAATTTGCACTCTTTTTTTCGCAGAAGTCCCTCTTTTTCAACCTTCATTTGCAACAAAGTATAATCACCTACGGAACAAGTACTGACAAAATTCTCCAAAAGTGACCCCGCGTACCTCAGCGCCTCTAGACGCAAAATATTGTACTACTTAATTGCTCCGAGGCAAAGTACTTTGCTCCCAGCCAATAAATTATGCTAAAGTGTGATTCAGGTGACGAGTAACCGGGAAAGTTGTATTGAATCGTGTAACTACGCTATTTAGTTGCCAGGTTCGCAAAGGTATACAAAGGATCACTGTTTTTGTGCGGAGAGGATAGGTTTTGTCAGTACTTGTTCCGTAGGTGATTATACTTTGATTAACAATGTTTTGAAAAGCCGGTGGTTGGCAACCCTGTTATGGATAAAAAAAGTTGTGGAAAAAGCTTGTAAAAAAAACTCAAAACCTGCTTGTCAGGGGTGGTTCGAAGGGGGGGTTATACACCCCCCTGCCTCTTGCTAAGTTGTATCAGTCGTTTATTTTGGCCTCATCCAGGTCCCGGGCGCTCATCTCAGTCAGTGACAGTCCGGGTCGTTTTTCTTCCTCTTGGAAAGACTTTCACTCAAAGACAAGGTCGTTTAAATTAAACCAGGTTTCATAACCCCGTTAGGTCTCTGGTGAAATGATTACCAAAGGGACTGGACTGGCAGCAACTCCTTTTGTTTCAAAGTCTGTTCTTACTCGCATATAATTTTTGTCCCAAAGGGACTAGACTGGCAGCAACTCGCTTTGTTTCAAAACCTGTTCTTACTCGCATATACTTTGTGTCTGTCTCAGATAGGTCGTTCAGATTTAGCCTGTCAACATTATTGTAGGCTAGTTGTTTAAAGTGAAATCTGACTGGATAACATGAATAAACCGAAAGTGAGAGACAAGGTTACGTGCATGGACTGTGGGTCAAACTTTGACTACGAGTGGAAAAGAAGGCATGAAATTTCTAAACACAATGGAAAAGCAATCAGAATTCAAATGACAGGAGCCCCGCGAAACCCCTTAGAAGCAAGTGTATATAGGACAGTGAAAAAAGCTCGATTACAAAACGAGTCTGACGTTGAGGTGGATACAGCGCTTGAAAAGAACAAGGAAGATTTGACCATGTACCCAGAATTTGTTCCCCAGGGCAGGGGTGGTTTTGAAGACGCTGGAATAGCTCATTCAAGTTGGGAGGTAAGTTTTTGGCTACGACTCTAGTGAAACGTAGTTACAAACTCGTCTTGTCTGTGAAACTTTCCGTGGAGATGTCCTCATAACATAATTTCCTCTTGGCAAACGCCCCCATGGCGAAACGTCCCCAAACATAAATTTAGTACTTCATCTTGGTCTTAAGGTGCATTGTCGTTAAATAGCAGCCGAATTTGTTTTTAAAGTGAAAAGAAGAAGAGGTAAATTTAAAAAGTGTTATCATCATAACTTTCTTCGATGTTTTTTTTTTGTCTTTCCATATATATTATGGTGGTTTCTTGTGTTAAAGAAAGTTATAATGATAGAAATCTTTCTTTAAGTTTTGTTATGGTTATCAAATTTAATAGTTTGTTTTAGTTCCTTTTTTTGGGGGGGGGGGCATGAAGGGTAACTATTTGGAAAAGTTTTATGAGTTGGTAAGAGATAGCCACCTAAGAAGAGTTTCCTGTGGGGGAACGACACCCTTTTCTATGGTTAAGGCAAGTTTTTTATAATGGAAAAGTTTTAGGTAGTGTATGGTGACTTATTGTGTGTCTAGTTCGGCTACTAATTGATGTTTAAAAAAGTGTAGGTGACGCATAAAAGTTAAGAATTAGATTTGTTGCTTAAGGTAAATTTGTTGTCACTGAGAGGAGAGGAGGTGGGATATAAGAAAAAAAATAGGCGTATTGTCGAAGTAAAAACAAGACCAAAGATTTCGATGGGATCCCAATAATGGAATATTTATTGGACTTCTTGGTCCAGACAATCGGGTTTATAGATTTCCGGTCTTCGCCAGATCCGTAAGCATGTTAGCATTTATCCCTAATCAACCGATTGAAAATGTTAAAAAAAAAATTATACCGAAGTGGGGTTTTCGACGGATTACGACCAAACGGCTATTCCGCTGAGAAGACCAAGTTCAGATATGGATTCAGCAGCTATGTTTACGCCTAAATATCATCTCCAGTCGACAATCGAATTTAGAAAAATCTTTTACTTTTACTGAATTCCCGATTTTAGCAATGCCGTGCGAACTACTTGTCCGGCAGGAAAATAAAGTTCAAAAACAGATTCAGTGTGTTTCATTACCCCTATATTGAAACTCTAATTAAGATTATAATTTTTTTTTTTACCAATTTTGGCCAAATTCCAGGCAAACTAATTGTCCAGCAAAAATATAAAGGGACGGATGAGCAAGTATGGATTCAGTATGCAATTTTACTCTATTTCGAATTTATAATCGACTTCATAACAAACTTTTATTTCTAGTACGCTAAATTTCCGGTTAAAAACGAAAGCAGTATGTCTCCTTACCCCTTATACTTCTGATTTCGTTTTCGTTTTACCAAATTTCCGGTTTTGGCAGGATTCTGAGCGAACTACTTGTCCGGCCCAAAAAAAAACTTCAGATACAGATTTAGCATGTATCTTTACCCCTGTACTAAATCTGTAATCGACTTGCAGACACATTTTTATTTCTTCCAGATTTCCAGTTTCGGACGCATTCCGGGCTAAATACTGATCCGGGAAGAAAATAACGGTCGAAAACGAATTCAGTATGTGTCCTTACCCGTACATCGAACCTCTAATCAACTGCAGATGCAACTTTTACTGTTAATCATTTTTCCGGTTTTGGCTGGATTCCGGGCGAACTATTTGTCCAGCGAGAAAATTAGTTTCAGATATGGATTCAGCATGTCTCCTTACACCTCTAAATCGACTATGTTATTTACTTTTAAAAGATCTTTAACTAACCCCCACCCCTAGATATAGAGGTACATAGCCCATCTACGAAACTGACCTGTACTTTCACCCAAAGAATCCTCACATCAAGTTTGACCAAAACATCTATAGGCCTACCCCTTCGAGAGTTATCATGCTTACAGACGGACAAATTGTACAAAGTCATAGATATCCCGCCACTTACATTTGGGATCCCAAAATTTTAAGATTTTGCATCAAATATTTAGGAACAGTCTTATAGGCACGAAAAATCGGATGTGGGACCAGATGCGTAGGATATTCACCGTTTCCCTCAAAATATACAGTCTTGTCCTGGGCTGGCCTCGTACATTGGTGATCCCAGGTCGTTTAAAGCAAAGGTTGCAGTAGTAGCAGTGCTTTCTGTATTTACTGCGGAAAACTTGAAAACCCGGTATTTCTGATTAACTGTCTCCTCGTAGTCAAGCAGACCAAAGGTTTCGATGGGATCCCAAAAAGTGGAATATTTATTAGACTTCTTTGTCCGGACAATCGGGTCTTGTAGATTTCCAATCATCGCCAGACTCCGTAAACATGTTAACATTTATCCCTAATAACCACCTGAAAATTTACTTCTGCATCGCAATCCAAATCACAGCTCTATACGACTTCAGAATTAAATCTAGCTTTTTATCAAATTTCCGGCTTGCAGGATTCAATACGAATTCCTTGTCCAGTGAAAAAATAAAGTTTAGCTAATACGGATTCAGTATTTATTTCTACTCTTAACTCGAATCTCTAATCGACTTCAAAAGAAACTTTTACCTATAGCCAATTTCCGGTTTTGGCCGGATTCCGGGTGAACTGCTTATCCGTCAAAGAAATAAATTTCATGAATTCAGCATTTATCCTTATTCCTATATCGAATCTCTAATCGAATTTAGAAATAAACTTTAATTCTACCAAATTCCCGGTTTTGGCATTTACGAACTTGACCTGTACTTTGACCCAAAGGATTCTCACACCAATTTTGAACAAAACATCTCAATCCCTTGCTAGGTATCCGTCACTAACGTTTTAGGATCAGAAAAAGTGGAAGCTTAACCTGGCTCGAAAAGAGTCAAACAAGGAGAATGCAAAACTCAGTGTAGTTCCGTTAGGGTGGGTAAGAATGGCCTAGGAAGTTCGAGATCTTGGAGTCTGACGTAAGTAAGATAAGGCGGGTCTGATGCTTTGATAAAACCAACCAAATAGATAAAAAAAATCAATCAACTAAATATCGCAGAAAAGCCTGATCAAGGAGTTATGTCACAAACATGAAAACAAACGAGAGATCAACTGATATAGCCCACAAATAAGCCAATAAAATATAGCACAAAAAGAAGAAAGGACACACTACAAAATTTCGTGGTCTTAAATTAATCCGCTTTGAAAGAATATCATTATATTTTAGCCGTGGATGTTTTTTTGGGATCCCAAAACGTGAGTGACGGATACCGATTTGTCCGTCTGTTAGCACTATAACTTTTGAAGGGATTAAGATATTTTGCTCAAACTTGGTGCCTTTTGGTCAAAGTAAAGGTCAAGTTCGTAGATGGGCTCCCTAGCTCTATATTTGGATGTGAGGGAGGCGGTTTCAAGTTAAGGGGCGAAAAAATATTTTTTAAAAGCCAATGAGATAGTCACTTTAGGGGTAAGTAGAAATGCTGAATAAAAAGCTGAAATTTATTTTGACACCGAATTGGTTCGCCCAGAATCCGGCCAAAACCGGAAATTTGGAGGATGTTCCTGAAGCTGATTAGAGGGTCGACATAGGGGTAAGGAGACATTCTGAATCCGTGTTTTGGCTTCATTTTCTTACCGGACAAGCAGTTCTCCCGGAATCCGGTTTGGAAGAAGGTTAAAGTTTTCCCTGAAGCTGATTAGAGGGTCGATATAGGGGTAAGGAGACATTTTGAATCCGTTTTTCAGCTTCATTTTCTTACCGGACAAGCAGTTTGCCCGGAAAGCCAAAACAGGTAATTTGGCGGAAGTTAAAAGTTGTTCCTGAAGCTTATTAGAGGGTCAACATAGGGGTAAGTAGACATGCTGAATCCAAACCAGAAATTTATTTCGACGCCGGAACATTGAGTTCGCCCGGAATCCGGTTTGGAAGAAGGTAAAAGTTGTTCCTGGAGCTGATTAGAGGGTCGATATAGGGGTAAGGAGACATTCTGAATCCGTTTTTCAGCTTCATTTCTTGCCAGACAAGTAGTTCACCCAGAATACGGCCAAAACCGGTTTAGGGGAGGTCTCCGGCGAAATTATGTTTACTGACAATTTTGTTTCAGGAAATGCATGTTACAATTACCAAGGAAACACTTGGCGTTAGAACACCGACCTTGACAGAACACCTAGCGACAGAAACGAGAGTTAAATTCGAAACCGGAGAAGACTTCATGCCATCGGTCAACACAAATGATGAGAAGGAGTCAGATATAGGGCAAGAGGTATCCGATCAAAGACACAACATGATACTCTTTTCATGTGTCGCCAAGCTGGAGTACATTATATCAGTAGTTGCTGGTTCATGACATAGTTCAGACCGTCCAGGAAAATTCTGCGTTGAATGCAAGAGATATCTTGGTGGAAAATACAATCTACACCATCTTCTGTGTTTGAGCTGTGCAAGGAACTAACAGTCGATTGCACTGAAGAACTTCTTAACATTTCGGCAACTAGTGGAGTTGTTGTCGAAAATCACAGTGACGACTCCGAAAATGTAGTTCACAAAGATCCTGGAATAAGGAAGCCAATCTCTAGCGAAAATCAAAGGAAATACGTGATTTCATGCGGTCCTAATCAACCAAAGCTGAGTGTGTTCCCAGCTGATCTGTCAATATCAAAAAAGAAACAGTGTCGTTTTCACCCCGGCTGGTATGAAGATTAACAGTTCTTAGAGTAGAGTATCAAAAAAGATGCTGCCGTCTGCTTTGTTTTCTCACTTTTCCCTAGTGGTCCGTGGAGAGACCAGTCCAAAAACGCTTGGGTGTAAGACGGTGTGCGGCAATGGCACAAAATGAAGAGCCAAGAAAAAACAAAGAAAGGAAAACTAGCTAGTCACTTCTCTTCCGGGTCACACAAAGCAGCTTTATCGGATTATTGTCACTTCGTCAGCAGTAATGGTCATGTTGATTTCCTACTTGATAAAAGAACTCGAGCTAAGCCTTTGCAGCAAGCAAAAGATGAAGAGACAAACAGAAAAATTTTGACAATTCTTTTGGACGTTGCAAGAACCATAGTGAGACAAGGCATTTCATTTAGAAGAACGAAAAAACAAGATGACAACTTTGTTCAATTTGTTCAACTTCTAGCGAGATATGTGCCTGCTCTTGAAGCTTGGTTAAATGATTCTCGGTATAGACCATACGAAGTTACCTATCTACACAAAATGTCCCAGAGCGAGTTTATTGAATTGCTTTCAGCAGAAGTCAGGGAGAAGATCCTCGACGAAGTCCTGGATTCAGAATTTTTTTCTGTGATGGCGGATACGATACCCGATGCTTCACATTCTGATAAGCTTGCAGTCGTAATCCAAACCATCAGCTCGGAAGGGATGCCTAGAGAGTGACTTTTAGATGTTAGCGAGGCAAATGACAAAACTGGTCAGGGTATGGCAGAAAGTATAATAGGAACACTGACAAGGAGAGGAATTCCGCTGGATAAACTAGCTTTTCAGTCGTATGACTATGCAAGTGCAATGTCTGGTCAGTTTAATGGAGCCCAGCAGAAAGTATCGGAACTTCTCAGTCGCCGTGTGCCTTATATACCCTGCCAGGCCCACAGACTAAACACCGTGATAGAGCATAGTTGCAATTCATCTCTCTTGATAGCTGAGCTTTTCAATATCCTCGAAGAAATGTATGTGTTCTTCTCTTCATCTACAAAGCGTTTTGCCGCCCTTAAAGAAAAACTCTCTTTGATTGAAAACAGCCTTAATCTTCGAAACTTATCACGGAGCCGGTGGTCCGTAAGGGCTGAAACCATGCAAGCAGTGGTTACTTCGTTTGAAGCAATAGTCTCAGCCCTTGACGAAATAAAACAGATGAAGAAAGCCGATACGAAGATAAAAGCACAAGCCAGCGGCCTCCTGAAAAGGATTCTCAACTTCGATTTCATCACCTGCCTCATGCTCCATAAAAAATATGATGTACAAGGCCAGGATTGCAACAGAAAAGCTGGAAGAAAAGGAGATGAACATCATCGACGCATTTGAGATGCTAGACGCTACGAAGAAACTTTTTGAAAGAATATCTTGTGAGGAAATGAACAGTTTAATTGACAGCGCAGCATAGTTTGCCAAAAGGATGGAAGTGGAACCAGAGGCTGATTTCATCAGACACCATCGTCGGAGACTTGGACCATCTCGTTATGACAGCCGAGCTCAAAGTCAAGCCGATATCTCAATGCATCAGTTCTATAGACAATATTTCAGAATCTCGCTTGACAAGTTGACTACAATGATGGTAGATAGTCTCAGAGCTTGCGTTGCCGATTTTGTGCCATTTTGCACCTTACTCCAGCCTCCTTTGAAAAAAAGTATGTCAGTTGCAGATATTGAGCAAGCAACAAAGTTTTTCCCAATTTAGGAAAGAGCTCCTGACGCTACTGCTCTTCAAGTAGAGCTTGAAGTTTTGTTCCAGTTTTGCCAAGGCGCTGCTTGCTTCAGAGAAGTCCTTGGTGAAGGACATCGCCGGAACCGTCAGCTTAAGCAAGCCAGTCGTCTCTGCAAATTGGCAGCGACTGCACCTGTTGCAGTTGCAGCTGCCGAAAGAACATTCAGCAAACTCAAGTTTGTGAAGAATTGGCTGGGAACTGCCATGCTTTATTCTCGACTGGATTCCCTCATGTTGTTGGCGAGTGAGAAAGACCTCACCGATGGTGTAGACTTAAACAAGATTGTTCAGCGTTGGTCCATTTTGAAGAAGAGGTGAGTCCAGACTTAAGCTTTTCTTAGTTGTGTATTTGCACATGTAGTGTTCCGTTTTTGTCCTTCTGTGTTCCCGTAGATAAGTATAAATTATAAAACACTATTGTCTGTGAAATTTGTAGGTAATGACAAGTTGTAGAACATGATCTATGAGTCGTTTAAATGATGGTTCTCACCCCCCCCCCTGGCCTGAGTGCTTCGAGCCACCCCTGTATTTAGAACTATCATAAGAGCTATTTATTCTAATTAACGGCATTTGTGATTAAGGAGTCATTTTTAAAGAATTGAAACAAAATTAGAACTTTAGCTTAAAGAGCCAGGTATTGACTAGGGAGCGAACCCTCTAATATACGTATTAAAAATATATGAATATAGAAAATTGTTACGCAAGTTAATTCGTAAGTTACGTATATTTATTACTACAGCTTCACTTACCTTGGTAGTATTATTAGTAAAGATGGTGGGAGCAGTGAAGATGTTAAAAATAGAATGGCCAAGGCTCAGGGTGTTTTTTCACAGTTAAAAAAAGTCTGGAAGAATAGGAAGATAAGTCTGCTAACCAAGATTAGAATATTAGAAGCTACTGTGATGACAGTGGGCAAATATGGCTCTGAAGCATGGACGCTCAAAAAGCGGATGAAGATTTGCTAGATGTTTTCCAGAGAAATTGCTTAAGGATTGTTCTGGGTACCCAGCTGACTGACCGTATTTCAAACAATAGGCTATACGAAAAATGTGGTTCAATACCGCTCTCTAGGGCTATAATAAAAAAAAAAGGTTGAGGTGGTTAGGGCACGTTGTGCGGATGAAGGATGACAGATTGCCGAAGATTGTTCCTTTTGGCAAACCATCTAGGGCTAAACGGAAAGCAGGTCGTCCCCGTCTGGGGTGGGAGGACGTCATAAAGAAAGATTTAAAGGAAATGGGAACTTCGTGGGCAGGTGTAAAAAGGGAGGCTTTGAATAGATTGGGGTGGAGGAGGATCGTGCGTAGCTGCGTTGGCCTCAGGCGGGTTGGTGCTGCGGTGAGTTGTTAGAAGTAGTAGTATTAATAAAAACGTTCGTAAATAAAATTAAACATGTTTCGAGGAAGCCATTTAACCAAAAAAAAGTAAAATTATTATTCAAATTTTGTCTTAATTATTCATGTACGGTAAGCCAAAATCAAAACCTGCATTAATTCAAAAACGTTCAAAAATTAAATAAAAAAAAACAAGTTTTTTAACTGAAAGTAAGGAACAACGTTAAAACCTAAAACGAACAGAAATTATTCCGTATATGAAAGGGGCTTTCCCCTCCTCAACGCCTCGCTCTTTACGTAAAGTTTGACTTTCTCACAACTCTATTTTTTTTAACAATGAAAAACTTTAGCGTAAAGAGCGAGGCGTTGAGGAGGGGACAGCCAATTTCATATACGGAATAATTTCTGTTCGTTTTAAGTTTTAAGGTCGCTCCTTACTTTCAGTTAAAAAAACTTTAAATCGCGGATGTAAGAAAGAAAAGCAACATTTCTCAACATTATAGGATTTAGCTATTTGAATATGTTTTATGTCTTTGTCTAACAAATACCCGTTTGTCTGGTTTATTTGTCTAACAAATACCCGTTTGTCTGGTTTCCTTGTACAGTCTATAGCGGTGGGTTATTTATAATGCACAAGTACCGAATAATCTATATTCGTTTTGATTTTTTTTTGTAAACCCCTTAACATTTTGAGTTGGGTAACCACATAAAACATATTCAAATAGCTTAATCTCATAATCTTGAAAAATGTTGCTTTTCTTTTTTACATCCGCGATTTAAAATATGTAAAAAATGCTGGAACTTATATAAAAATTTTCTTTCGAGGGTGGAAAGGTTAGCTGCAAGGGGATTTGATAGCAGAGGGAGGGGGAGGGGGGGAGTGGTGGTCAGCAACCTGCTCACGGTGCCCCTGCTTATCAAACAGTTCGTGGTAACAAACTATAAGTAAGGAGCGACCCGGCTCAATGGTAACCGAAACTCTTGAAAACAGTATTTTGATACAAATAGATACATCAAAAGAATCATATTTTAATGCTGATTTCAAATATCCTACCCATCAAAAGTAAGGCGCCTGAGAAAATTTGGCTGATTTTCGAAAAAAGGGGGAAAGACCTCCTAAAAGTTGTAGAACCTTAATGAAAATCACATCATCATATTCCACGTATCAGAAAACCCTGCTGTAGAGGTTTCAAGCTCCTATCTACAAAAATGTGGAATTTTCCATTTTTTGCCAGAAAAAAGATCACGGGTGCGTGTTTATTTGTTTGTTTTTTTTTCCCAGGGGTGATCGTATCGACCCAGTGGTCCTAAAATATCGTGGGAGCGCTCATTGGAATGGAAATTAAAAGTTCTAGTGCCCTTTTTAAGTGACCAAAAAAAATGGAGGGCAACTAGGCCCCCTCCCACGCTCATTTTTTTCCCAAAGTCACCTGATAAAAATTTTGAGATAGCCATTTTGTTCAGCATGTTCGAAAATATTATCATTATCCCTTTTAGGATGAATTAATTCCTCTAAGTTCCCGGGGGAGGGCTGAAAGTTTTGAACTTTACCCAATGTTAACATATAGTATTTGTTATTTGGAATTATACAGACGTTTTCAGGGGAGATTTTTCCTGGTAGTGAGGGGGGGGGGGGCCGGTGGGTCGAGGGTTATATGGGTGGATCTTTCCATGAAGAAAGTTTTCATGGGGAAAGGGACATTGCTGTGAAGGAGACGCCGGACTTTCCAGCATTATTTAAAAAAAGATCAGAAATTAAATATAAAAAAACAAGTTTTTCAACTGCAACAGCAGCAACATCGAAACTTTAAACGAACAGAAAATATCACATATATGATTGGGTTCACCCCGTAGTCAATACCTCGCTCTTTAAGCCAAAGATTTTTTAGTACTTTCATAAGAGCTATTTATTCTAATTAACGGCCTTTGTTATTAAGCGGTCATTTTTAAAAAATTGGAACAAAATTCGAACTTTCGCTTAAAGAGCAATGTATTGATTAGGGGGCGAACCCCCTAATTAACGTATTAAAAATATATGAACATAGAAGTTCGTTACGTAAGTTAATTCGTAAGTTACGTATATTTATTACTAATAAAAGCGTTCGTAAATAAAATTAAACAAGTTTCGAGAAAGCCATTTAACTTAATAAAAGTAAATTAATATGAAAATTTTGTTTTAATTATTCATGTACGGTGAGCCAAGATCAAAACCTGCATTTATTCAAAAACGTTCAAAATTAAATAAAAAAAAAAAAGTTTTTTTTAACTGAAAGTAAGGAGGGACATTAAAACTTAAAACGAACAGAAATTATTCCGTATATGAAAGGGGCTGTCCCCTCCTCAACGCCTCGCTCTTTACGCTAAAGTTTGACTTTCTCACAACTTTTATTTTTTCTTAAACAATGAAAAACTTTTGCGTAAAGAGCGAGGCGTTGAGGAGGGGACAGCCCCTTTCATATACAGAATTATTTCTGTTCGTTTTAAGTTTTAATGTCGCTCCTTACTTTCAGTTAAAACAACTTGTTTTTTTTTTTATTTGATACTAATCTAAGCTGACCATTTCGTTGCAACGTGTTGCACCGGAATCATACTCTAAAATCTGGTTGATAATTTGCCTGTCTAAGAAATGTGTCTGAGTTTCGTAAAAGGGGGAAACAACCCCGAAAAGTAAAAGATTTTAATAAAACTCATACCATCAAATTTGTGGTTCTTGGCGAATACCCGCCGGAAAATCCCCCCGGAAAATACCTCCCCGCGGAAAATATACCCCCCCCCTACGGGAAATACCCTCACGGAAAATCCCCCCCCCCCAAAAAAAAAAAATACCCCCGTGGAAAATAAGGATTTTCAAATTTAAAATTATCAACCAGATTTTAGAGTATGAAGGGGGAATGGCATGAATGGTAAGGAGGATTTCAAAAACTTTGAATGACCTTTAAAAATCTGTGAGTTATAGCAATGGAACCTTGCAAAATTAACTTAAAAAAGCAAGTTTTTTTAACTGAAAGTAAGGAGCGACTTTAAAACTTAAAAGGAACAAAAATTATTCCGTATGTGAAAGGGGCTGTCCCCTCCTCAACGCCTGGCATATTATCAAAGCAGTGGAGACTTACCTGTAAGCTGAAGGCCGACTGTGATATTCTTCTGGAGACGCCTGTTGAGCCGAAGGATTTAAGTTGGGGGTTGCCGCCCCCCAAACCCCCCGCTTTTGAAGATTATTGTGTTAAGGCTTTTAATTCCTGAATACTCAAATCAAATGCACAGTAAGATTTTCGTTTTTCAACTTTTCTTCGAGCTTGAGGGTATACGGCATGTTATCAAAGCAGTGGAGACTTACCTGTAAGCTGAAGGCCGACTGTGATATTCTTCTGGAGACGCCTGTTGAGCCGAAGGATTTAATGGATTGGATTTAGAAAAGAAACTGAGTTTCTTTTTTAAACTTTAAATTCAAGAGATACTACTTTAAATTCAATATATAAAAATTTATTCTGACGGGGAATCGAAACCGGGTCTTCCACATGACGGACAGGAATAGTGACCACTGTACCATCAGATACTCTTGTTAAATGATTTTTAGTCTATGCAGTCTATTTTCAATACAAGCATATACAAAGTACGATTTTGGTTTTTCGACAAAAATAACTTCTGGGAAAGAGCTGGAATTTTTGGAAGCTTGCAGTCGGTCTTTTCAGGTTAAGAGGACTATCTTGGCACGTTGATAGAGAAATATTAAGGCTTCTATTCATATCTTAAAGAAGATACAAATTGATTAGTGATCACTAATGCGGAATAAAGACAGCAAAAAAAAAAAGGAATTAAGAACTTTAATTGGGAATACTTGTTATTACATAACAGGAAGACTTTTTTTATTTCCAGGGCTTGGTTAAAGATAAGGATGAAGGATTTCCAATTATCTAAAGACCATTTTTGGGAAGTCAAAGGGGTAATAGGACTAATTGGAAGTTTATATACCCTGTATACAAATTTTAGAATTGGAATTGGAGCTTTTTGGTGCAACCATTTTCTTGGAAATCAATCTTTTAAAAGTCTATTTCTAGACCTTGCAGTAAAATTCTGCAAAGACTCTACGCACCATTTTAAAGTGCAAATGGCCCATATTGGCGAAAATATTTTGTTAAACAAAAATCTTACCATCCAGGGGCCCAAAAATTTGTTTCCGATTGGGCTCATACAATCAAAATTACAAAAAAAGTTGTAAATTATGAACATAGTAGGTAAAATCATGGATAAGGGATTTCTTGCTATCTTTGAGAGTAGTTAAGTTAGATGAAAGACAATTTCAGAAATGAATCCATTGGGTAGTTATTGATGAGTCTCTTTTTCTACCATGTTTTTATTTTTTGAGCTTAGAGGATAACATACATAATAGGTTTTGCAGAAGAGGAAAGCAGATGTTCTGTACAGGTCTGAACCTATAGAAATTTTGTCAAAAATGTTTCACCACTTTTTTGAGTTTTAATATCCTTTTCATTGACCCCTAGTTTTAATAATGCAGTTCCTGCTATTTCAGCAGAATTTTAAGCCATATCAAGGGCTTTTCCTTAATAAAAGAGTGATCAGAACATTTGGAGATACTGTGAACTAGTGTTGCACGGAGGTGTACCAAAAAATACACCAGACTCTTTGAAAAACACGCCAAAAATACGCCAGAATCTTTGAAAACCATGACTGCCAAAACGGTTAGTCCCTAAAGTGATAAAATTGCCCAAAATTGAATGTTTCTCAACAATTTCCAGTGCTATAGTAAAAAAAAATTTTCGCCCGCTAGGTGTAGTGGGGTTAGTTTTAGGTCAATTTTTTATTTGTATTTTTTCTGCTTCTGACGAAGCCCAATTCGGAACCTTTACGCCATGCGCGGAAGAACAGTGTAAAACCTGGAAGAACTTTGCACCACATATGGCACTCCGAGGCTCAACACTGGGTTTCATTAAGGGCCACTAAAGCTACATTTGTTTAAATTTAGAGCCATTTATTTCTGGTCAAAAGCTTGTTCATGATAACAAATAATACCCACCTGGAAAAAGAATAGGGCATAGTCTAGTGCTATATTTTGGAATTAAGGGGGGTGGGGGTATACTTAATGCGACTCTGAACACCAAACAATTAGAAACTTTCTATAAAGAAAGTTTTTTTTTATTATACTGTTCAGTTCGGATAAGAAATCTTCGATCCTTTTCGGTTACATAATACACACTCCAGATATTCAATCACGAATGATGCGAAAAAGACATAAAAAACTCGTCAAGCAACTTCTTTATACCAAAGAATTAGCTTCGGCTGGGTTGGAAAATAAATTGTACCTATATTTTATTTAAGTATTTACTTGGTATTTTGGTTTGGTTATGTATTTAATATATGCTATACTTTACCCCCACCCCCCTTAATGTGCAAAATTGTTTCTAAACTATTATATTTTCATCATATTTACTTTGACTTAATTAGCATTAACCAAACTTCACTTCTCGAATGTGTATTATATAGCCGACAAGCACCAAATATTCCAGCAAATTGCCAAATTTGGTGACACCGACCACTGGCGAAAATAAACAAGCATAATTGTAACAACATACACAAAAAAATCAGAGTTTGGCTCCACCTTATATGATAAACATAATAGGGTGGCCTACGTAGACTCATAGCAAAGAAAATGGGGTAGCTTTGTCTTATAGACACTAAAGATCTTGTATCGTGAACATGGACAATAACCGGTTTTCATGGTCTTTATACCGGACAATATTAGTTTCAGCTCGGTGGGAAACTACATTCTAGCTTTATTTAAATTAAATATTTAGTTGGTATTTTGGTTAGGTTAGGTTAGGTTAGGTTACGCATTTAATATAATGCGGTCTGGGCAGCCCCCCTTCGTAATTCTATGTCGTAGTTTTCATAATTTTGTTGATTAAGTATTATACTTTCATCATATTTCAGATTAGCATTAACCGAAATTCACTTCTCAACAGAACTTGAGTGTGGTGGCGATGAGACACAAGTATCGAAGCCACAAAAAAAGAAATATATATTCTCTTTCTCCATTCAGTACTCTTTCCGAATATGTTTTACAAAATTTCCAAATTTTGTTAAATTGATTAAAAATATACAAAATAGTTTCTAGCTCCCCGACCCCTGACAATACCACTAATGGGCATGGCTATGTATTATGGCTATATACGAAAGTTTAGGGATATTTTTATAAAACCATCATCTTTTTGTACCCATTTCTTTTTTTTAACAGTTGGCTGTTCTTTAGCATAGTCTAGCATATTCTCCTACATCAAACTGAAAATTATTAAAGATATTAGCTTTTACCTCCCATTTACATCAGAAATAAAATTTGCCCCCCCCCCCTAATGTGAGAACTTTGATGAGTAGATAATCATTGTTCTATATGGCAAAACAGTGGTGGTCTTCACACTTTTTGCTAACATCAGTGAGCTGTAAGATCTTAGAACAAAAATGAGTTAAAAAACAATAATGTTTGCAGAAAGATGTAAGATCTTAGATGTAAGGGGTAAGGTTTAAATTAACAGACTAATCAGCTAGATAAAAAAAACATACCACTAGCATCAGAATTTCATCCTGAGTCCAAATATAATTCTCTTGCAAACAACAAAAAGTCCCTGCTTGAGTGCTGTGACGAGAGAGTGGCTTGCACATACTTTTTGGGGAAAATCTTCAGTGCCAGAGCTGCCTGGGTTGGAACTCGGTACATGGAATGTTTCATTGTTTAAAAGTCCCTGGACAACCTTTCTGATGAAATCAAGCTGGCTGATTCTTCTGTTTGCATCATCCTCGTGAAGATGACGATAAAATTTCCAGGAAGAAACAAGTAGTATAAACAGAAGGTTTTGTCCAGTAACCCAGTGCAACTTTTTTCCACACTGAATTGGCCAATAAGCTGACAGCAGATTAACAAGACGATCCACAAAACCCATGCCTTGGTCATAATTTCTAATGAACGTTTGTTGGCTAACGGTTATATTCTTGTTCTCTGCAGATGAAAAGCTCTTAGCTGGGTGTAGGGGTTCAATCGAATCATGATTAGTGGCAAAACAAACGACCTTACTGTTATTCCGTTTTACTGCTTTTTGAGGAGGTTACTCCCCCACAACCCTCAGGGCAAGGGTTTTAAGTTATGACCTGGGGGCATAAAAGAACGATGTTTTCACAGGGTATTATTTATTATTTTTCTCGTTAGAACATGGCACTTCGTATCGAAGAAGTTGTCATTGAAACTTTTAAAAGGGTTAATTCAATTGGGAATTGGAGTAGCTTGTGCCCTTTTTAATAGTCGAAAGTGAATGGAAGGCAACAAACACCCCTTCCACGCCCACCATGTTCTGAAACACGTCCAGTCAAAATTTTGAGATAGCCATTTTGTTCAGCGTAGTTGATTTCCAGATAGAAAATATGTTCTTGAGGAGGTCACTCCCCCACAACCCCCAGGACAAGGGTTATAAGTTATGCCCTGGGGGCATATAAGAACGATGTTGGCGCATCATTTTATTTATTATTTTTTTCCTTTAGACCTGGGCACTACGTATCGAAGAAGTTGTCGTAGGAACTTCGAAAAGCGCTCATTCAATTGGAAATCTGAGTGGCTTGTGCCCTTTTTAATAGTCGAAAGTGATTGTAAGGCAACTAACACCCCTTCCACGCCCATCATTTTCTGAAACATATCCTGTCAAAATTTTAAGATTGCCATTTTGTTCAGCGTAGTTGATTTCCAGATAGAAAATATGTTCTTGAGGTCACTCCCCCACAACCCCCAGGAAAAGGGTTATAAGTTATGCCCTGGGGGCATATAAAGACGATGTTGGCACAATGTTTTATTTATTTTTTTTCCCTTTAGACCAGGGCACTTTGTATCGAAGAAGTTGTGTTAGAAACTTCAAAAAGGGTTCATTCAATTGGAAATCGGAGTGGTTTGTGCCCTTTTTAATAGTCGAAAGTGATTGGATGGCAAGTAACACCCCTTCCACGCCTACGATTTCCCGAAACACTTCCAATCAAAATTTTGAGATAGCCATTTTGTTCAGCGTAGTTGATTTCCATATATAAATTATGTTTTTGAGGATGACACTCCCCAATAGCCCTCAGGGCAAGGGTTGTAAGTTATGCCCTGGGGGCATATAAGTTTTTTATAGAAAGCGTTGTCGTAGATCCTTTAAAAAAGGCTCATTCGATTGGAAATTCAAAGGGCTATTGCCCTTTTTAATAGTTGAAAGTGATTGGAGGGCAGCTAACCCCCCTCTCACGCCCACCTTTTCCCCAAACACATCCAATCAAAATTTCAAGATAGCCATTTTGTTCAACGTAGTTGAAAGTTCTGTAAATTATGTCCTTGAGGATGACAACCCCCTCCCCCCCCCCACAGTCTTCAGGGCAAGGATTTTAAGTTATACCCTGGGGGCATATAAGATTCTTATAGAACACATTGTCGTAGAAACTTCAAAAATGGCTCATTCAATAGGAAATTGAAATGGCTAGTGCCCTTTTTAATAGTCGAAAGTGATTGGAAAGCATCGAACACCCCTTCCTATCCCACCATTTCCCCAAACACATCCAATCAAAATTTTTAGATAGCCATTTTGTTCTGCGCAGTTTAACGTTCAGGAATTATACCTTTGAGCAGGACACTCCCCGTCTTCAGGTCTTCAGGGCAAAGGTCATAAGTTATTCCCTGGGGGCATATACATTTTTATTGAAAGCTTTGTCGTAGAAACTTGAAAAAAGGCTCATTCGATTAGAAATTCAAAGGTCTAGTGCCATTTTTTAATATTCGAAAGTGATTTGAGGGCAAATAACCCTCCTCTCACGCCTACCTTTTCCCTAAACACATCCAATCAAAATTTTTAGATAGCCATTTTGTTCAGCGTAGTTGATTCCCAGATAAAAATTATGTTTTTGAGGAGGACACTCCACCACAACCCTCAGGGCAAGGATTGTAAGTTATGCCTCGGGGGCATATAAGGTCTTCGTGGGGTGCTGAGAAATAATTGGTTAGGATATTCTGATGCTCTTAATCATTATCTTATGATTAGACCTTAGTACCACCTGTACCTCTCGAAGAACCAAGACCACCAAGGAGAAGCCATCGGTCATCCCACAGGCTTTTCGATCCAGTAATGTCCTCCTATTATGGTTTAACCAACGTGTATAGATTGCGAAGATCTCTTTAGTAGGTCCGGCGCAGCGTGTTTCTGAGTCTTCCCTGGCAACAACTTACTGGTGGTTGCTAATGTGAAGTGACTTTTAGGAGTCTATGGTCGTTCATACATTTTCATTAACTTTTCGAATATTATATTCGGATTATCTTTATAGTAGTACAATGGTAAACAAACAAAGGAAAAACTAGCCAAAACGGGCATAAAGCCATGAGAAAGACAAGACAAGTTGTATTGAACAAGGCATCTTTAGTACAGATGAAAATAAAAAATGACGGCAAATAAAACAATAGACCAAAAGAAAATGACTAAAAAAGAAAGAAGCTAGAAGAAAAAAGAACGGAAAATTTAAATATATACAAAAACCAAATGTACTATATCTACTCTCATCATATTTGGGTCCCCATATCTGTACTGAAATACAATCAGTAGCATTATGCGCATAGCACCGTTGTTTTCTTCAATATCCTCTTCAACA
The DNA here is from genome assembly GCF_049724085.1 of Artemia sp. Qi Xiang Cuo. Taxonomy (NCBI): domain Eukaryota; kingdom Metazoa; phylum Arthropoda; class Branchiopoda; order Anostraca; family Artemiidae; genus Artemia; species Artemia sp. Qi Xiang Cuo. The sequence goes on from NC_142808.1 coordinate 55,553,037, forward strand.
AACTATAAAAGTTTAGACTAAATACCTTCACATGTTCATTTAGCATTGCTAAAACGTCGTCTTGTCAACCTCTGTGGCCATAGTGTGTTCCGATTCAACACAGTACAGTTTAAATACTCCACAAGTTTTTTGCCTTAATACTCTTAACTTTAGTAGCAGTAGTACCAACAGTAATAGTAGCCGCAGTAGAAATAATAGTATTAGCCTTAGATTTAGTAGCAGTAGTAGTAGTAGCAATAATAGTAACAGCAGTATGAAGTAGCAATAAGATGCAAATATTGTCTTTGGTTAGTTCAAAATCTCTCACAACAAGCCCTACAAGCTTCAACTTTACACACCAGGCTGTTCCGAAGACAATGCTGATACCCCCTTTTGACATTCTGCATACAGACGGCGTGTTGTGATTCAGTCCACTTTCCCCCTCAAAATTTCACCTTCATATCCTTAGTCATAGTTGTAATAGTAGTCACAGAATTAGTATTAATAGTATCAGTACTAATACTAGTAGCAGCAGGATTGTACTCATTTTCTCCTCATCCCATAGAAAAATCTCAAACTAAAACAAGGAGATTTTTTTTTGTAAATTAGGTCTATTTAGCCTAGTGCATGGATTTTAACCAGTCAGAGCCATAATCCCCCCCCCCTGGCCATTTAAACAAACCAGAGTTTTGAGCTGATCAAAAAACTAGAATTTTCGGCTCATTTTGGAGTAAAAATAAACTGGAATAATGCGTCGTAATTTCATCAAAACATAAGGATATTTCTTTACTTATCTTTTTTTGTCAAGAAATCAAAACAGAACAAAATTTCTCTCCAAAGTTCTTACGTTAGAAAATAAAGCTTAAGGTCCTTTGAAACCTGATTGTATGGATAAACCAATATCTCAGTTTCTTTGTTTTCTGAATTTTCTGTGTTTTTAAGTTCAAAAGACTTTATAATCACTTAAAAGAACGTTGCCAAATTGGAAAAGTGAATTAACGAGCAAACACCCCCCCCCCTCCGCCTCCCTGAGTTTAAATCTTGGTGACAATAGAGAGGTATTTGCTCAACCAGACATACACAAACTGGATTTTTTAAACCCAGAAAGTCATAGTCAAAGGGAACGAACAAGTTAAAACGAAAAGCAGAAGTAAATCACTGAAAAAATAAACAAAATTATTCCTAAAAAAATGAATTAATTAACTGATAAAAAACACAAAAGAACAGCAAAAAAAGAAGCAGATTACAATAGGGTCCAGCAAAACCACAGAAATTGTTATTGTACGATATAAACTAGCAAGTTTCTTCTAAGAATGGGTTGTTATATGATTATTCAGATTCAATTTAGAAGAATATTCTCTCTTGCATATATCACATTTAAAAGGTTTTTCACCCGTATGTACTCTTTGGTGCTTAATCATACTGCTTGAACTACAAAAGGTCTTGTCACAAACTTTACATTTGAATGGTTTCTCACCAGTGTGTAGTCTTTGGTGCTGAATCAAACTGCTTGAACTAGAAAAGGCGTTGTTACATACTTCACCCTTAAACGGTTTCTCACCAGAATTCACTCTTTTGTGAATAATCAAACAGATCGATTGAGAAAAGCATTTTCTAAATATTTCACACTTAAGTTGTTTTTCCCAAGTGTGCAATCTTCGATAAATAATCAAACTACTTGACCGAAAAAAAGTTTTTTCACATACATCACATTTAAAGGGTCTTTCGCCCGTGTGTATTCTTTGGTGGTTAATCAAACAGCTTGAAGTAAAAAAGGCCTTGTCAAATACTTCATACTTAAACGGTTTCTCCCCAGAATGCACTCTTTTGTGATTAAACAAACTGTTCGATTGAGAAAAGCATTTTTTACATACTTCACACTTAAATGGTTTCTCACCCGTATGCACTCTTTGGTGTATATCCAAGTTCCTTGATTGAGAAAAGCACTTTTTGCACACATCACATTTATATGGCCTTTTTAATGTGTATGTCCTTTTACATCTTTCAAACTCTTCGTCTTTTTCGCTTTGTAAGCCACTCTTAAAATATGAATTCTTAACGTCTAAGCTTTTTGCCTCAGGTTTTGATTCATTGAAAGTTTCGCTGTATATTTTGATATCACTTGATGAAGTACCTTCAACTCCAACAACTGAAAAAATAATCAAGAAACATAATCGAATAGAACCAGAAAATAATTCTTAGTTAACTAAAAACTATCTTTATATCAGGCTAAGTGTTTCTGTTTCTCAACAAGAAAAAAGTCACCATCATAACTAAGATTATTCCAAAAAACCAAATGAATATGGATTGAAAGTTTATTATATATACTGATTTTGATTCCTTGAAGTCCTAATAATTTTAAAGTAATTGAAGTTAAAAAATAGAAAATGTTTAAAGTGTATTTGGTTTTCAATAAAGTACGAATTATGTTCTGACAATGCACAGAGAGCGTCAGCCCAACTTTTCTTAGGTTCTGCTCATTTTAAGTTTGACTCGGTTATTGATTCTAACTTCTGTTCATTTTGTGTTTCATTTATTTCTTGATGGTAATTTAAAGTAGCATTAAGTTTCAAATTTATTCGACTTTATTTACTCCCATCTTCGGATTATTGAGTCTTAACTTTTATTTAAAAAACTTCTTTTTTGGAAGTTTTCCGAATTAATTTTTCTTTCGATTTAATCGACATAGTTTTTTTCACAGGTAAAGAAAAACATATTTTAAATCTTTTTTGTCTTTCTTAACAAAAATTCAGATTTTGACTATCAATTTAAATGTCGGGCAAAATTTTTCAGCGATATTTAGTAATAAACGAGTTTTTAAAAATCTGAATACACGTAGTATATTTCGATATAGTTTACACCTCCACCTTCCCTGAAACTTAAAAGTTAATAACCTATTTTGTTCCTAAAAAACTATATTTATGCTATTTTGACAACCTTGAGGCACTTACACACAAGGGATTTAGTTCAGTGGTAAGAACGGTGATATTAATAGTAGTGAACACGCTATACTTTCTTTCATCCAACATATTAATGAATGCTCAGATAGAGGAGAAATTCCAGCAACAATATATTTAGATTTTAAAAAAGTATTCAATCCAATATCCCGTTGTATTCTTTTTTGTAAATTGCATAATTATACACGGACTGTCGTTGGATCTAGTTAAATTTTATCTGTATAATAAAAAGCAGAAAATCGAAGGAGGCAATTTCCTCTCTCCACCTGTTCCTCAGTTTTCGAAGGTTAGGGTACCTCAGGGCTCTGTCCTAGGTCCTGTCCGTTCTTTGGTAGTCTAGTGTCTCAACACACATTTTGCTGTCAACGTTTTGCAATCAATGAGGAGATGTTCTTAATTCGTGTTCATCAAATCTTATTATTTTGAATTAATGTAAAACTAATTTCATAATTTAGAGCATAAAGTCAAGTGTTTCCCCTCGCATTATTCTAGTTACTCCTACAAAACATCTATAAGGTTATCTTTTAGAACACACATTTAAAAACTACGATTAAAGGTTTAATGCAAAGGTTGAAGCATTATTTGCCCTGCTCTGCTTAACAAAGAATTCATTATGCTGTGATTCAGTCTAATATTTAATATTGTTCTCTCCTATACTTATCTACAATCAAAAGACATATTAAACCAATACAGATAAAAAATAAAAATAAAGTCCTAAGAATCATGAAATTATTTATTCCATCACCTATTGTATATTTGCACTTCCAAATAAGTCTTCTACAGTATCTTTATATACTTAACTTGATATACTTCCAGTTTCAAAAAAATTTACTTTTGGAGCAGTTCTTTTCAAATTTCATTATGATATTAAGAAATTACCGCCATAATGCCTCAATTAAAGCTTGTTCTCCCAATCACAAGATTTATATAATTATAACAGTCGACAAAAGAAGAGTATTTACATTGACAATTGTAGTACTGACAGATATAAATTCGTTATATGTGTCGATATCCTGGTGCTGGGATACTCACAAAGATCTTATTGACAAACTTCTATTAAGAAAAGAATAATCGAATAATCTATTCTATTAAGAAAAAGGAATTTTAAACTTCATTTAGTTCAAAACTATCTGTAATTTAGCGTCTATTTAATAAGATAAAGTTATTTGTACGGTTTGTTTCTCTGGTTGAATGTGGGTCTCTTGGCTACCTTCTAATATTAATTTATATTTAATGATATTGAAATTTATTTATAAATCCTGGGCTAACTGCTACTTTCATATTAATGTTTACAGTATTATTGTATATTTGTCGTCGTGTTCATCTTTGTACTGTAGCATTATTTGTTATTTTATCTTTGTCTAGGCCTAGTTTTTATTTTAGCTTGTCTCCCAATAGGCCTATGTCAAATATATACATGTATATGTGAATAATAAAATGATTGAACTTGAACTTAAACTAAACCTGAAAGTCCCAACTTAATATCCTCAGCCGTTCTTGAAATATTGCTGAGACGTCTTATGTAAAGTAAATATAAACATAGTACCTTTTGATTTCGTTCTGAAGAAATACAAACTTTTCCTGAAAGTTTCTATTTTATATCCTATCCTAGTGCTGAAAAATCCTCCTTGATAACTTGACAACCTGCACGTACTTAAATTATTCTTATTTAGTTCAATAATAGAAGTAATAGCTGTAGAAATACTTGCAAAAGTTGTGGTAATATTGGTAGCCCGGGAAGTTTCAGCTTCATACCCTAAGGCGATACTGGTATATTGCTAAAGCATCCATTTAATAGCCCATGAGTGGGTTTTGATTCAGTTCAACATCTCCTTACCATTCCCTGAAAATTTCACTGAAGTCATGATCATTAGCAATAGTAGTAGTCATAGTAGAAAATGTAACAGTAGGACTATTGGAAGTATAATTAATTATAGCAGTAGTAGTAATAGAATTTATATTGTACCTCTTTGGTCTTGTTCAACATTCCTTCCTCATACCCCAATACTTTCAACTTAATATTTTAATCCGTTTCAAAGATGTTGCAGATAAACCCCTTTGAAAGCCTGCATGTACCTAGTATGTTTTTAATTTGAAAAAACGTCCCCAACAGCAGCCTCTGAAAATTCCAAATTAACACTATTAGCTTTAGTAACAGTAGTACTAGCAGCAGTAGCATTACTACTACTGCTTGTAATAGTGGTATGCATATAGTGCATTTTTATTAGTTCAACCTATACCTCAACATGCCCTGAAAGTGTCAATACTCTAAGCCTTTCTTTATATACTGGTAATATGCCATTTTGCCAGCTAGCATACACATAGCGTGTTTCAGTTTAATTGAACAAACCCCTCAACATTTTACAAAAATTCCTCCTTAATATCCTTACCCTCAGTATTAATATTAAAGGTAGTAGTAGTATTCATATACTACCTTAGGGTTGGTTGAAGATTCCCCTAAACATGCACTGAAATTCTCAACTTAATACTTTAGGCTAATTCTGAGATATATCTGTTACGCTCATTAAATAGCCTGCATCGACATACTGTATTTTGATGCAGTTCAACATCCTCCAAAACATTCCCTGAAAGTTTCACAGTAATAGTAGTAGTCGTACTAGTAGAAGCTCTAATAGTAATAATAACGGTAATAGTAATAATACCAGTAATAATAGTAATAATACCAGCTGTAATAGTAGTAGTAGAGTGTGCACATAAGGTCTTTTGGTTAGTTCAAAATACCCCTTAACATGATATGTAAGGTTAAACTTAATTCCCTAAACTATTCCTAGGATACTGCTGACACGAACTTTTGTAAACCTCCACGCAAAGTGTGTTTTGATATAGTTCATCATTACTCTCAACATTTCCCGAAAGTTTCATCTTCACAACCTTAGCCTCAGTAGTAGTAGTCGTAGTAAAAGTAGCGGCAGTAGCAATGGTAGCGGTGAGTATAGAATGCTTTTTTCTTAATTCAACATCCCTTTTAGCAGACTCTGAAAGTCTCAGCTTAATACTCAAACCTGTCCCAAAGAAGTTGCTCACATATCCTTTTCACAACCTGAATTCACATAGTGTGCTCCATTTCGTTGAATATTCCATAAAGTTTTTCTTGAAAGTGCAACCTAAATACCCTTAGCTATAGTAAAGGTAGAAGTTATAGGAGTAGGAATAGTAGTAATAGTGGTGACATGAAAATAGGGCTATTATTGTTGAACATCCCTCTAAGGACGCACTAATAGTTTCAACTTAATACTCTAAGCCGTTCTGAAGATATTGCTTATACGCCCGCTTCCAAACCTGCATGCATATTGTCTGTTATGATGTATTTGAAACTCACTCCAAACTTAGCCCGAAAGTCTCATCTTGACACAATTAGCGTCACAAGTAGCAGTAATCAAGCAGTAGCAATAAAATATTCGTAATGCCTTTCGGTTAGTTCCAAATCATACCTCAACATACCCTGGAAGTTTCAACTTAATGATCTAAGCCGCTCCTGAGATTTTCCTGATACACCCTTTTGACAATCAACGTACTCACAATGTGTTTGACTCACAATGTGGAAATGTTATTGTTTCTTCTTGGAAATTTTAGCTTTAACAGTATCAATGGTAGCACTACCAGTAGCAGTATACACATAGCATCTTTTTTTTCAATATCCCCCTCAATACACATTGAAAGCTCCAACTTTCTTTTCAAACCAGTTTCTGGGGCATTGTTGGTACGTTTTTTTGACAACCAACAAGCACATAGTGTTTTATTTTCAGTTGAGCATTTTCTCAATATTCCTCTTCAGCATCTTCTTAGAATGTATTTATCTCAACATTCCCTGAAATTGTCATTTTAATACCCTTACTTTTATAGTAGTAGTAGTAGCAGCAGTTGTATTAGGAACAGTAGCAGTAGTGGTAGCATGAAAATTTTACCATTTAGTTAGTTCAACATCCCCCACAACAAGCCCAAAGACTTCGTACTCCAAGCCATTCCTAAGACACTACTGATAAGTGCATTCGACAACCTATATGCACAGAATGTTTTGATTTAGTTCAGCATTCTCCGAAATGATGCTTGAAATTTTCACCGTAGTAGCAATAGCAGTCACGATAGTAGCAGTGAAGGAACAAGTATCAGTATTAGTGTTAGCAGTAGTTGTAACAGTAGTAGCAGTTGTAGTACATACATATAGCATTTTGGTCAGTTGAACATCCCCCTTATTATACCCTCCAAGTTCCGAGTTAATACTCTTAGCCGTTCCAAAGATATTCCTGGCAACCTCTATTCTTTGGACAACCTCTGTGCACAAAGTGTGTTTTAAGATTTTTCAGCAATTTATTTTGAACATAAAAACCACAATGTACATTAATCAATAGCCAGAACACGTGTTCGTTAGGGTTCGTAAATTACCACCTATTTTTGAGTTACTTTATCATCTCAATCTGGCTTTACTCAAGGAATTGGTTTAGTAAAATACTTAAAAAGAAGGTAACAGAAACGCTTTTCTCAAGGTTAGTCAAAAGTCCATGTATTTAGTCTGTTTGTTTTAGTGCTTATTCAATAAACTATTATCTGATAAAAAGGATTCTACCGAAAAAAAAACAATCTTAGATGTACCTTCATTGTCAAAACACGTGGAGCCAAATTCCTGATTGTCGGGTTCAAGTTTATATCGTCCTGAATAGCTGGATAAAGAACCGAAAGGAACAACTTCCCGTTTTGGAGACATACAAAAGTTTGGAACGTCAAAGACCTCCTCACTTTTATTTGGCAAGGCATCCTCAAGTTCTGAAACAAAATTTAAATAAAAGACATTCAACAGTAAAACTTACTATACAAATCCAACTACTTTTCTCCTTAGAATCGATTAGCTCCCGAACATCAATAATAACCCTTAATGGGATTAAACAATATACCAGCTTGGCTATTTCCTATGTTTTGCAATCTATAAGATAGACGATTCTAATATATATGTATAAATACTTATGCATGTATGGACATATATATAGCACTGGGCCCAAAACAGCTACCAAGTAGGTTTGTATATACTGATTCTCATTGTCGCTAACCACATTGTCTTCTAACCGCAGCCTCTTCTTGATGTCATGAAGTCACCATAGGTTCGATACAACCACCCTGTGAAAAAAAACAAATCTGTCCTTAAATTGTAACCTATTTAGATCGTTTTTTGTTGCCAGAAAAGTCAATATGCCAGTTTTAAGAAAAAAACAAAAACCAACTATGTAGCAGATTTCTAGGCGGGTCCTGACACTCTGCATGCAGTAGGCTTGTGTATATTAATTCTCATTATAAGTAGCAAGCTCCGAATGAATCACCTTTGTTTCCTACTTTTTCCTCGGAAAAATAGAAGAGCTCCACTGGGAATACACATAACATTGAAGAGTCCCAATGACTTGTAATTTACACTTTCGTAGTTTATGACATCTTTGTAATATAGCACAGGGTTTTGCGCTACACTTTTTTGGCGAAGAAGATTGTGAAGGCATTGTTGCTCTAACGTAATACCTCTTTCTTCTTCGCGTTCATTTTTGAATTGTTCTGATTTTCGCTGTCGGTTGTCTTCTAACACTACATTTCTTTGTTGTACATATAATTTTTGAACCGTTTTTGATACTCGCTTTCTCGATGTAGCTTGTCATTTTTACTGCAGCTTATCTTCTAATCGTATATTTCTTTGTGCTGTCTGTGGTGTATTTTTTAACCAATTTCCTTTTCTCCTCACTTCATTAATTCTTTCTGATTTTCGCTGTCGGTTGTCTTCTAACACTACATTTCTTTGTTGTACACATAATTTTTGAACCGTTTTTGATACTCGCTTTCTCGATGTAGCTTGTCCTTCTTATTGCAGCTTATCTTCTAATCGTATATTTCTTTGTGCTGTCTGTGGAGTATTTTTTAACCAATTTCCTTTTCTCCTCACTTCATTAATTCTTCCTGCTATTCGTTGTCGCACGTCTTATAACAACAAAGTTCTTTGTGCTTCACTTTTGTTTTTGACTCGTTATAAGTAGCAAGCTCCGAATGAATCACCGTTGTTTCATTCTCTTTCCTCAGAAAAATGGAGGGCTCCACAGGGAATACATATAACATTGAAGGGTCCCAATGAATTGTAATTTATACTTTCGTAGTTTATGACATCATTGTAATATTGCACAGGGTTTTGCGCCACACTTTGTCGGCGCTGAAGATTGTGAAGGGGTTGTTGCTCTAAAGTAATATCTTTTTTCTTCGCGTTCATTTTTAACTTGTTAAGATTTTCGTTGTCGGTTGTCTTCTAACACTACATTTCTTTGTTGTACACATAATTTTTGAACCTTTTTTGATACTCGCTTTCTCGATGTAGCGAGTAATTCTTACTCCAGCTTATCTTCTAATCGTATATTTCTTTGTACTTTCGGTGGAGTATTTTTCAACCAATTTCCTTTTCTCTTTACTTCATTAATTCTTTCTGCTCTACGTTGTCGCACGTCTTATAACAACAAAGTTCTTTGTTCTTCACTTTTGTTTTTGACTCGTTTTAATCCTTGCTGCCGCTTATCTTCTAACCAGATATTTCTTTGTTTTTTACTTTGGTTTTGACTCGTTGTAATTCTCGTTGACACAAGTATTCTAACTGTATATATCTTTGTTCTTCATTTTCGTTTATCATTACTTAAAAATAAAATTTTAAGACCGTTTACATTAGCTTCTCAGATTGGTCTTGTCACATTTGATGGTGAAGGTTGTTTTTTAGTCTTCATGGCATTATGAAACTGCTGAAAATGCCTTTTGTAAATATTATTTGAAAAGAACTACGTTTTCGAAAGAGTTAAAGAGGCTGAGTCACAAGTCCGAACCTTAAAACGTACAGGGATTAGGAGATACAGTTGGAGGACTGCCATCCCCCAAACCCCCTGCTTTTGCAGCCTCTTTTGTTAAGGTTTTTTAAGTCCTGTAGCCTGCAATCAGTTGGTCGTACCAAGTTCATCACATAATAGCTTATTATCGGTTAGGGAAAAATCTCCTGTAAAAAATCCAGCAAGCAGGCTCAGTACTGTTTCTAATCAAAGAGATGCAATAGGATGTTGTTAGGGTAAAAAATTCAAGCAGACTTCGTTCGTGTTGCAAAGCATTTCTTTGCAAGGGAAAAAACAGGGGTTGAGGGGGGCGGTAGACCCCCAAAATAAAAATCTTAACAAAAGAGGCTGCAAACGGGAGGGTTTGGGGGGCAGCAGCCCCCCAACTGTACCTCCTAATCCCTGTACGTTTTAAGGTCCGAACTTGTGACTCAGCCTCTTTAACTCTTTCGAAAACGTAGTTTTTTTTTAATAGTTTCTGCACGTTTTTGTACAGTTTATTACTTATTATTGCTTTAATAACTGTTAGCTGATCGTGTCTGGATTTAAAGTTGGGGGGCTGCCACCCCCCCAAACCCCCGCTTTTGAAGATTCTTGTCTTAAGGCTTTTAATTCCTGAATACTCAAATCAAATGAACAGCAAGATTTTCGTTTTTCAACTTTTCTTCGATAATGCGGGTATACGGCATGCTATCAAAGCAGTGGAGACTTACCTGTATTCTGAAGGCTGACTGGGGTATTATTCTGGAGACGCCTGTTGATTCTTAGGATTTAGTATATTAGATTTTAAAAAGAAACTTATTTTCTTTTTTAAACTTTAAATTCAAAAGACACTACTCTAAATTTAATGTATAAAAAAATTAATCTAAGGAAGAATCGAACCCGGGTCTTCACATGACAGACAGGAATAGTGACCAATCTACCATCAGAAAATCTTGTTAAATGATTTTTAGTCACTGCAATCTATTTTCGACGCAAGCAAATACAAAGTAAGATTTTTGTTTTTCGACAAAAAAAACTTCTGGGAAAGAGCTGGAATTTTTGGAAAGCTTGCAGTCGGTCTTGTCAGGTTAAGAGGACTATTTTGATCTAATTTAATAATGATATACTATGCTTTTAGGAATTTCAAAAATTAACATGGGCTCTTATAGGAAAACGAGGTTTTTCGTAAATGTAAATTCGGGGGATAATTTTTTCGGTCTGAAATATCAAAAGGCCCTAACAGGTCGAATTCCGGTTCGAATGAGTCCTCATTCACTCGGATCCGTTGCCAACTGTGGCCTGTAGGCGTGGCTGATAAAAAATAATTCGATGAACATTAGATGGCTATATTTGGTTTTTGGAAAACAGGGAAGGAGTGATCGGATTGAGCTGAAATTTTGAGGATAAGATCCCAGGTCCTAGGAAAGCTTATCCTCTAAATTGCCCGATCGGACAACGTTAAAGGGGGGCTGTGGTGGAAGGGTCGAAACTTCCGGCCAACTGTCCCTCATGAAAATAAAGTCGGAGGGGGGTGAAATTTTGTATGTTTCTCAGTTTGAGCTTAGGCTACAAAATGCAATCCCCGCTGTCTCTCTGTGACCGTTAGGACCGGAACTCGCTTAACATTGTGGTGGCTCGCCTCTTTAAAGAGGCACAAGTGTGCCTCCTTGATAATATTAGGAAAAACTTACTGTGTTTCAAATATATATCCCTAATAGTTTACCAAAGATGATGAAACTAAAAAAAAAAAAAAAATCTACAAATAAGACTGCAAAAATTAATTTCAGTCATTAACTATAAATTTAAAATTCAAATACTTCAGAATAGACAGTTCAATCTCTAACAGGTCATTTTCATCCCAGCTTATTTAAAACATCTCCAAAAAACTATTTTTAAGTGACAATTCTAAAACGTTCTTAAAGCCGGAATATTTATTCTAGTTGTCCTATTACTTTTTTCCAATAAACTATTATCTGATACATTTGATACCACAAAATACTAAACAAAAAACAAGTGTTTCAGCTGAAAGTAAGGAGCAACATTAAAACTTAAAACGAACAGTAATTATTTTATATATGAGAGGTGTTGCTTCTTCCTCAAAACCTCATTCTTCAAGTTAAAGTGTATAAACACTTAAAAAAGTTCCATATTCTATTAAGTGATCATTGTGTTTCAGTAGTCGTTATAATTTCAGTAGTCATTCTTTAAGAATTTAGACAAAAACTCTAACTTTAGCGTAAAGAGCAGGGTATTCAGGAGGAGACAACACCCCTCATATACGGAATTATTTCATTTCTGTATTTTAATGTTGCTCCTTACTTTCAGTTAAAAAACTTTTCATTAATTGTTTCATTTCATTAGTTTTTTCATTTAATTTCTGATCGTTTTGCAAAAAATGCCGGGTAGCCCACCCCCCCCTTCATGGAAATTCCCCCAAGTATAATTCTTCCGTAGAAAGTTATCCTACGTAAAATACTTTCTCCTCACGACAAATTCCCCCCAGAAAATTTCTTGCTCACGATCTCGCCTGAAAAAAGCTCCTTCTGATCGTTTTTCAATTCATACCGGAAACTACTACGTGGAAAAATTTTTCTAAGTTAGATCTTTTTGGTTACTTAAAAAGCGCAGTAAAACAATTAATTTCCTTTTAAATAAGCCTTCTCCCGATCTTCTAGGACTATTGGTTCGGCATGATCACCTTCAAGGCTCGTAGCTTTTAATGGGTAGCATTAAACTTAATGCTTCTTAAATATTTGAAACTAACACTAAAATCCAAGTTTTTAGATGTATGTATTGTTATCAAGATTCCAGTTTTTAGAGTTTTTGTTACAATTGGGCCGAGTCGCTCCTTACTTATATTTCGTTACCTCCAACTGTTTGATACAAAAAGCTTTAGCAAACCTTCATTGGCAAGACGTGCTGGTCCCAATTCCTGTGTATCTGGTTCAAGTTTACATGCTCCTGAAAAGCCGGAAAAAAAGTCAAAAGGAACAACTTCCCGTTTGGGAGAAAAATGAAAGTCTGAAGCCTCAAAATGTTCCTCATTATCACCATGCAAAGCATCTTGAACCTCTGAAACAAATCATAAATAAGTCATATATATATATATATATATATATATATATATATATATATATATATATATATATATATATATATATATATATATATATATATATATATATATATATATATATATATACATTTTCAACGCCTCGCTCTTTACGCTAAAGTTTGACTCTTTCTCACACATGTATTTTTTTAAACAATAAAAAAGACTTTAGCGTAAAGAGCGTGGCGTTGAGGAGGGCACAGCCCCTTTCTTATACAGGATAATTTCTGTTCGTTTTAAGTTTTAATGTCGTTCCTTACTTTCAGTAAAAAAAAAACTTTTTTTATATATATCAAAAGAACGGGTATTTTACGCTGATTCCAAATATATAAGATTCATTAAGTTTAATGTTACCCATCAAAAACTAGGAACCTGAAAAAAATTGTCTAATTTTCAAAAAAAGGGGGGAAACATCTCTGGAAAGTCAAGGAATCTTATTGAAAAGCACACCATCAGATTCAGCGTATTAGACAACACTACTGTAGAGGCTTCAAGCTCCCATCTACATAAATGAGAATTTTTTTTTGCCAGAAGATAAATAACGGATGCGTGTTTATTTGTGTTTTTGCTTGGTTTTGTTTTTGTTCTTGCGAGGGGTGTTCATATCGAATGGATAGCCCTAGAAGATAAGAAGAGCGGTCATTTGAAGGGAAATTAAAGTTATAGTACCCTTTTTAAATGCCCAAAAAGATTTTGGGGCAAATAGCCCTCTCTCACGCCCTTTTTTTTCCAAAGTCGTCAGACCAAAATTTTGAGATAGTCATTTTGTTCAAGATGGTTGAAAGGTCCAATAACTATGCCTTGGGGGATGACATGACACCGCACAGAACATAGTGAAAGGGCTGCAAGTTATAAATGTGTCCTTTGTTTGAATATTAATTTAAAAAAAAACTTTCCGAAAAATAAGTTTTTCAAAGAAAAGTAAAGGCCATTTTAAATTAAGCTCAGGAGATACAAATACCTGTTAAAATTCAAACTCGAAACGACCAGAAATTACAATTAAAGAATAAATGAAACTCCAAAGGAACAAAAATTAAATAAACAATCATAGCAAAAAACATACGAAAGGTACTTATATAAATGAATAAATAAATCTTAAATCGAGCAAATATTAAATTGAACATGCAATTCTAGTTTAAAACTAAAAAAAATATTTTGCTATTAAAGTATAAATGAAACTTAAAACGAACAGAAATTAAATAAAAAATCAATGCGAACAAACATGCAATATATATTAATGTAAATGAATAAATAAATCTTAAAACGAGTGAAACTTAAATTGAATACGCAAATCAAGTTTGAATCGAATAAAAAAAATACAAACAAGAGTTTGGGTATCGTCTCACTGCAGAAGCCTAAAACCTACTGCGTCATTGGCGCTTTACTGAAAACAATTCTTTGAAATATTTTCACTTTTATAACTTTAGGACATAAAAAATTAATTAAGATTTTAGGGAATCAATATCAGCATATGTATATTGAATTGACAATGCACATTTTTTTTTCAGTAAACTCATTTGAATTTTTTTCAGTAAAGTACAAATTATATTCTGGCTTTTAAAAAGCATAGGGGGTTTTGAACCCTACTCACATTAATTTATGCTCGTTTTAAGTTTGACTCTAATATTTATTTTAATTTTTCGTTCGTTTTGGGTTTCATTTATTTATTGATACTGACTTGGGGTAGTTGTATGCTTGGTAGATTATATGATAGTCCGGACGCCAGGTGTTGAAAATGTGAACCATACCACGACGGAATGGGGCTGCTACGAGAATTAGCCTACCCTTCACCCCCTAAATTGACTATGCGGATTCAAAAATACAAATGGCACTTGCTTGCGAGTGGTGGAACACTCCGAAACTTGACATTTTATTATATTTTGGTGTTTCATGCAAGAAAATACATGTTCCACAAAGTTTGAGGTGCAGTTTTCCGCTCAAAATAGAAATGCCTAGAAGCCATAGAATGTTTTCATAACAAACTAACACGATTAGTTACAAAAAATGGCAGAGTTAAAAAAAAATGGCTAAACTATATTAGTCTTGAACAGTCATGGAAAGTATAAACAAAATCAAATTGAATATTAGATATATAATGATATTAATTGTTGAAAGACCCATTAGTTCAAGATAGTTTTTCACTGTAATTTTTATTTTCATTTTCAATGCTGTAACAACTGGAAAAGAATAAATTTGTAATATATGAGTAATTCGTTTTCAGTGAAGCACCAATGACGCAGAAGGCCTTAGGTTTTTACAGTTAAAGAAAGGGGCAGTATCCAAATTTTGTTTGTAGTGAAACTATATTTGTCTTGACCAATCTTGAAAAGAACTAATAAATTAAACTGAATATTTGATGCATAATGATATTCATAGCTAAAAGCTCGTCAGTTAAAAATTTTACTGTAACTTTAATATTTATTTTCAATATTAAGTACAAAAGTAAACATTTGTAATATAATTTGTTTTCAGTAAAGCGCCAATGATGAAGTAGGTTTTAGGCTTCTGCAGTGAGACGATACCCAAACTCTTGTTTGCAGTTATTTTTATTCGATTCAAACTTGATTTGCATATTCAATTTAAGTTTCACTCGTTTTAAGATTTATTTATTCATTTACATTAATATATATTGTATGTTTGTTTGCATTGTTTATTTAATTTATGTTCGTTTTAAGTTTCATTTATACTTTAATAGCAAAATATTTGTTTTCGTTTTAAGCTTGATTTTCACATTCAATCAAAGCATTACTCGCTTTAAGATGTATATATTCATTTATATTATTACTTGTTGTATGTTTTTTGCTATGATTGTTTATTTAATTTCTGCTCGTTTTGGGTTTCATTTATTCTTTAATAGTATTTTCTGGTCGTTTTGAGTTTGAATTTTAAAAGGTATTCTTATATCCTGAGCTTAATTTTAAAATGGCCTTTGAGTTGCTTTGGGAAACCTATATTTCGGAAAGTGTTTTCTTAATTAATCTTTGTTCGATTTTGATTGCAAAAAGTTTCAATTTTTTATGGCATGGGGGGGTGCTTACTGTCCGATTATTCTTGACTTTAAAAAAGGGATCTAGAACTTTCAATTTAAACCGAATGAAACTTTTTTCAAAGTCAATACGATTACCTCTTTGATAAAAACCTTATATAAGAACAATAGACAGCTTGCATAACTTGTGGACAGCGATTGACAACAATGAATGAAAAATAGCTCCAATAGGTGGGTTCAGACCATTTCACTTGCTGACACAAAGGGAAAAAGACTGTTTGGAATTGACCTTAATAGGAATTTGTGTGCCAAAGCAATTTTGCATCTATCACAGAGTATGTATTTTAACCTTATAATTGGATAATTATAATAGATTTCCTATGTGTTCTTCCCATACAAAACCCTTTCCCATAAGTTATAAACCCCCCTTAATAAGTTATGCCCCAGGGCATAACTTACAACGCCTACCCCTGGGCCCGGGTGGGCTGTGTCGACACCAGAGTTTTTGTTATCAGAACTTTGAACTATTTTAAAAAAACGTCTGTCCAAAAATTTTATCTGACGCATTGAGGGCATAGATGAGGGAGAGGGGCAAGTTGCCCTTCAATCTCTTTTGACTCTTAAAACGTTAACAAGAATTTTCAATTTTCAATCAAATGAGCCCTCTTCGAAAGTTCGTTCGAGAATCCCTTCCATAAGAAATAATATGAAGGATTCGGAGAATCCTTAAATTACAACCCTTGCCCTGAGGACTTTGGCAGAATTGCAATCCTCAAAGGCCTAATTTCCGGAACTTAAAACTACGTTTAATAAAATGGCTGTCTTAAAATTTTGATTGGAGGTGTTTGGGGAAAAGGTGGGCGTGAAAGGGGGTTAGTTGCCCTCAAATCACTTTTGACTATTACAAAGGGCACTAGCCCTCGGAATTTCCAATTGAATGAGCCTTTTTTGAAGTTTCTACGACACCGCCTTCTATAAAAACCTTATATGCCCCCAGGGCATAAATTAAAAACCTTGCCCTGAGGGTTGTGGGGGATTGTCCTCCTCAAAAACATATTTTCTATCTGGAAATCAACTACCTTGAACAAAATGGCTATCTCAAAATTTTGATTGGATGCGCTTGGGGGAATGATGGGCGTGGGGGGGGGGGCTAGTTGCCCTCCAATCACTTTCGACTGCTAAAAAGGGCTCTAGCCCTTTGAATTTCCTATTGAATGTGCCTGTTTTGAAGTTTCTACGACAACGCCTTCTATAAAAACCTAATATACCCCCAGGGCATAACTTAAAACTCTTGCCCTGAGGGTTGTGGGGGAGTGGCCTCCTCGAAAACATATTTTCTATCTGGAAATCAACTACACTGAACAAAATGGCTATCTCGAAATTTGGATTGGATGGGCTTGGGGACAGGCGGGGGGTGGGGGGGCTATTTGCCCAAATATCACTGTCGACTAGTAAAAAGGGCACTAACACTTTAATTTCCACTCGAATGAGCCTGTTTTGAAGTTACTACGAGAATGCCTTCTATAAAATCTTATATGCCCCCAGGGTATAACTTAAAACCCTTGCCTTGAAGGTTCTGGGAGGGGTGTCCTCCTCAAAAACATATTTTCTATCTGGAAATCAACTACGCTGAACAAAATGGCTATCTGAGAATTTCGATTGGATGTGTTTGGGCAAATGATGGGCGGGGGGGTGGGGGCTAGTTGCACTCCAATCACTTTCGACTATTAAAAAGGGCACTAGCCCTTTGAATTTCCTATTGAATGTGCCTGTTTTGAAGTTTCTACGACAACACGTTCTTTATAAACCTAATATGCCCCCAGGGCATAACTTAAA
Source organism: Artemia sp. Qi Xiang Cuo (assembly GCF_049724085.1). NCBI lineage: Eukaryota > Metazoa > Arthropoda > Branchiopoda > Anostraca > Artemiidae > Artemia > Artemia sp. Qi Xiang Cuo. Next base: position 55,570,740 of record NC_142808.1, read on the forward strand.
ACTCTTTCCCTGAGGGTTGTGAGGGAGTGGCCTCCTCGAAAACATAATTTCTATCTGGAAATCAACTACACTGAACAAAATGGCTATCTCAAAAGTTTGATTGGAGCTGTTTGGGGAAATGATGGGCGTGGGGGGGGCCTAGTTGCCCTCAAATCACTTTCGACTATTAAAAAGGGCACTAGCCCTTTAATTTCCAATCGACTGAGCATGTTTTGAAGTTTCTACGACAACGCCTTCTATAAAACCTTATATGCCCCCAGGGCATATCTTAAAACCCTTGCCCTGAAGGTTCTGGGAGGAGTGTCCTCCTCAAAAACATATTTTCTATCCGGAAATCAACTACGCTGAACAAAATGGCTATCTCAAGATTTCGATTGGAAGTGTTTTGGCAAATGATGGGCGTGGGGGAGGGGGCTAGTTGCACTCCAATCACTTTTGACTATTAAAAAGGGCACTAGCCCTTTAATTTCCAATCGAAGGAGGCTGTTTTGAAGTTTCTACGACAACGCCTTCTATAAAAACCTTATTTGCACGTAGGTGATATCTTAAAACCCTTGTCCCGAGGGCTTTGACGGACTATCCTCTTCAAAAACAGATTTTCTATTTGAAAAAAGACAAAGCTGAACAAATTGGCTATATAACAAGTTTGATTTGATTTGTTTAGGGTAGTGTTGGGCGAGGGGGAAGGGCTATTTGCACTAACATAATTTTTAACCATTATAAAGGGCAGTAGCCTTTTAATTTCCAATCGAATGAGCCTGTTTTGAAGTTACTACGACAACGCCTTCTATAAAACCTTATATGCCCGAAGGGCATATCTTAAACCGCTTGCCCTGAAGGTTCTGGGAGGGGTGTCCTCCTCAAAACCATATTTTCTATCCGTAAATCAACTACGCTGAACAAAATGGCTATCTGAAAATTTCGATTGGATGTGTTTGGGGAAATGATGGGTGTGGGGGGGGGGCTAGTAGCACTCCAATCACTTTCGACTGTTAAAAAGGGCACTAGCCCTTTGAATTTCCTATTGAATGTGCCTGTTTTGAAGTTTCTACGACAACGCCTTCTATAAAAACCTAATCTACCCCCAGGGCATAACTTAAAACTCTTGCCCTGAGGGTTGTGAGGGAGTGTCCTCCTCAAAAACATAATTTCTATCTGGAAATCAACTAAACTGAACAAAATGGCTATCTGAAAAGTTTGATTGGATGTGTTCTGGGAAATGATGGACGTGGGGGGGCTAGTTGCCCTCAAATCACTTTCGACTATTAAAAAGGGCACTAGCCCTTTAATTTCCAATCGACTGAGCCTGTTTTGAAGTTTCTACGACAACGCCTTCTATAAAACCTTATGTGCCCCCAGGGCATATCTTAAAACCCTTGCCCTGAAGGTTCTGGGAGGGGTGTCCTCCTCAAAAACATATTTTCTATCCGGAAATCAACTACGCTGAACAAAATGGCTATCTCAAAATTTCGATTGGATGTGTTTGGGCAAATGATGGGCGTGGGGGAGGGGGTTAGTTGCACTCCAATCACTATCAACTATTAAAAAGGGCACTAGCCCTTTAATTTCCAATCGAATGAGCCTGTTTTGAAGTTTCTACGACAACGCCTTCTATAAAAACCTTATATGCCCCCAGGCCATAACTTAAAACCCGTGCCCTGAGGGTTGTGGGGGAGCGTCCTCCTCAAAAATATATTTTCTATCTGGAAATCAACTACACTGAACAAAATGGCTATCTGAAAAGTTTTATTGGATGTGTTTGGGGAAATGATGGGTGTCGGGGGGGGGGGCTAGTTACCATCAAATCATTTTAGATTATTAAAAAGGGCACTAGCTCTTTGAATTTTCAATCGAATGAGCCTATTTTGAATTTTATACGACAACGCCTTCTATAAAAACCTTATATGCCCCCAGGGTATAACTTAAAACCCTTGCCCTGAGGGTTGTTGGGGATTGTCCTCCTCAAAAAAAATATTTTCTATCTGGAAATCAACTACCTTGAACAAAATGGCTATCTCAAAATTTTGATTGGATGCGTTTGGGGGAAAGATAGGCGTGGGGGGGGGGGGCTAGTTGCCCTCCAATCACTTTCGACTGCTAAAAAGGGCTCTAGCCCTTTGAATTTCCTATTGAATGTGCCTGTTTTGAAGTTTCTACGACAACGCCTTCTATAAAAACCTAATATACCCCCAGGGCATAACTTAAAACTCTTGCCCTGAGGGTTGTGGGGGAGTGGCCTCCTCGAAAACATATTTTCTACCTGGAAATCAACTACACTGAACAAAATGGCTATCTCAATTTCCAATCAATAGCCCTTTAATTTCCAATCGACTGAGCATGTTTTGAAGTTTCTACGACAATGCCTTCTATAAAAACCTTATATGCCCCCAGGGCATATCTTAAAACCCTTGCCCTGAAGGTTCTGGGAGGGGTGTCCTCCTAAAAAACATATTTTCTATCTGGAAATCAACTACGCTGAACAAAATGGCTATCTCACAATTTTGATTGGATGTGTTTGGGGAAATGATGGGTGTGGGGGAGGGGGCTAGTTGCCCTCCAATCACTTTCGACTATTAAAAAGGGCACTAGCCCTTTGAATTTCCTATTGAATTTGCCTGTTTCGAAGTTGCTACGACAACGCCTTCTATAAAAACCTAATATACCCCCAGGGCATAACTTAAAACTCATGCCCTGAGGGTTGTGGGGGAGTGTCCTCCTCAAAAACATATTTTCTATCTGGAAATCAACTACACTGAACAAAATGGCTATCTCAAAAGTTTGATTGGATGTGTTTGGGGAAATGATGGGCGTTGGGGGGGCTAGTTGCCCTCAAATCAATTTCGACTATTAAAAAGGGCACTAGCCCTTTAATTTCCAATCGACTGAGCATGTTTTGAAGTTTCTACGACAACGCCTTCTATAAAACCTTATATGCCCCCAGGGCATATCTTAAAACCCTTGCCCTGAAGGTTCTGGGAGGGGTGTCCTCCTCAAAAACATATTTTCTATCCGGAAATCAACTACGCTGAACAAAATGGCTATCTGAAAATTTCGATTGGATGTGTTTGGGCAAATGATGGGCGTGGGGGAGGGGGCTAGTTGCCCTTCAATCACTTTCGACTATTAAAAAGGGCACTAGCCCTTTCAGTTTTCAATCGAATGAGGCTGTTTTGAACTTTCTATGAAACGCCTTCTATAAAAATCGTATATGCCCCCAGGGCATAACTTAAAACCCTTGCCCTAAGGGTTGTGGGGGAGTGTCCTCCTCAAAAATATATTTTCTATCTGGAAATCAACTATACTGAACAAAATGACTATCTCAAAAGTTTGATTGGATGTGTTTGGGGAAATGATAGGCGTGGGGGGGGCGAGTTGCCCTCCAATAACTTTTGACTATTAAAAAGGGCACTAGCCCTTTAATTTCCAATTGACTGAGCATGTTTTGAAGTTTCTACGACAACGCCTTCTATAAAACCTTATATGCCCCCAGAGCATATCTTAAAACCCTTGCAATGAAGGTTCTAGGAGGGGTTTCCTCCTCAAAAACATATTTTCTATCCGGAAATCAACTACGCTGAAAAAATGGCTATCTCAAAATTTCGATTGGATGTGTTTGGGGAAATGATGGGTGTGGGGGCGGGGGCTAGTTGCACTCCAATCACTTTCGACTGTTAAAAAGGGCACTAGCCCTTTGAATTTCCTATTGAATGTGCCTGTTTTGAAGTTTCTACGACAACGCCTTCTATAAAAACCTTATATGCCCCCAGGGCATAACTTAAAACTCTTGCCCTGAGGGTTGTGGGGGAGTGTCCTCCTCAAAAACATATTTTCTATCTGGAAATCAACTACACTGAACAAAATGGCTGTCTTAGAAGTTTGATTGGATGTGTTTGGGGGACTGCTTGGCGTGGGGGGGGGGCTAGTGGCCCTCAAATAACTGTCTACCATTAAAAAGAGCCCTAGCCCTTTAATTTCCAATCGACTGAGCATGTTTTGAAGTTTCTACGACAACGCCTTCTATAAAACCTTATTTGCCCCCAGGGTATATCTTAAAACCCTTGCCTTGAAGGTTCTGGGAGGGGTGTCCTCCTCAAAAACATATTTTCTATCTGGAAATCAACTACGCTGAACAAAATGGCTAGCTCAAAATTTCGATTGGATGTGTTTGGGCAAATGATGGGCGCGGGGGAGGGGGCTAGTTGCACTCCAATCACTTTCGACTATTAAAAAGGGCACTAGCCCTTTAATTTCCAATCGAATGAGGCTGTTTTGAAGTTTCTACGACAACGCCTTCTATATAAACCTAATCTGCCCCCAGGGCATAAATTCAAACCTTTGCCCTGAGGGTTGTGGGGGAGTGTCCTCCTCAAAAATATATTTTCTATCTGGAAATCAACTATACTGAACAACATGGCTATCTGAAAAGTTTGATTGGATGTGTTTGGGGAAATGATGGGTGTGGGGGGGGCTAGTTGCCCTCCAATCACTTTCGACTACTAAAAAGGGCACTAGCCCTTTAATTTCCAATTGACTGAGCATGTTTTGAAGTTTCTATGACAACGCCTTCTATAAAACCTTATATGCCCCCAGAGCATATCTTAAAACCCTTGCAATGAAGGTTCTGGGAGGGGTTTCCTCCTCAAAAACATATTTTCTATCCGGAAATCAACTACGCTGAAAAAATGGCTATCTCAAAATTTCGATTGGATGTGTTTGGGGAAATGATGGGCGTGGGGGGGGGGGCTAGTTGCACTCCAGTCACTTTTGACTATTAAAAAGGGCACTAGCCCTTTAATTTCCAATCGAATGAGCCTGTTTTAAAGTTTCCACGACAAAGCCTTCTATAAAAACCTTATATCCCCCAGAGCATAAATTAAAACCCTTGCCCTGAGGGTTGTGGGGGAGTGTCCTCCTCAAAAATATAGTTTCTATCTGGAAATCAACTAGACTGAACAAAATGGTTATCTGAAAATTTTGATTGGATGTGTTTGGGGAAATGATGGGCGTGGGGGGGGGGGGAAGGGGGCTAGTTACACTCCAATCGAATGAGCATGTTTTGAAGTTTGTACGACAACGCCTTCTATAAAAATCTTATATGCCCCCAGGGCATTACTTATAACCCTTGCCATGAGGGTTGTGGGGGAGTATCCTTCCCAAAAATATATTTTCTATCTGGAAATCAACTACGCTGAACAAAATGGCTATCTCAAAATTCTGATTGGATGTGTTTGGGGAATATAATGGAAATAATGAGCGTGGAAGGGGTGTCAGTTGCATTAGAATCGCTTTTGACTATTAAAAAGGGAACTATCCATCTATATATCCAATCGAATGAGCTCTTTCTGAAGTTTCTACGACCCTGAGGGCTTTGGGGGAGTTGTCATCCTCAAAAACCTAATTTCCAGAATTTAAAACTCCTTTTAATAAAATGGCTATCTTAAAATTTTGATTGGACGTGTTTGGGGAAAAGGTGGGCTTGAGAGGTGGGTTAGCTGCGATCGAAACACTTTCGACTATTGAAAAGGGCACTAGCCCTTTGAATTTCCAATCGAATGAGCTTTTCTTGAAGTTTCTACGACACCACTTTCTACAAAACCTTTATGTCCCCAAGTATAACATAAAAAACTTGCCTTGAGGGTTGTGGCGGAGTATCCTCCTCAAAAACATATATTCTATCTGGAAATCAATTACGCTGAACAAATTGGATATCTCAAACTGTTGATTGGAGGGGTTTGGGGGAGTGAGGGGGGGAGGGAGGGGGGAGAGCTGCCCTACAATAACTTTTGAATATTAAAAAGGGCAATATCCCTTTGAATTTCCAATGGAATGAGCATATTTTGAAGTTTCTACGACAACGCCTTCTATAAAGCCTTATATGCCCCCAGGGCATATCTTAAAACCCTTGCCCTGAAGGTTCTGGTAGGGGTGTCCTCCTCAAAAACATATTTTCTATCCGGAAATCAACTACGCTGAACAAAATGACTATCTCAAAATTTCGATTGGATGTGTTTGGGGAAATGATGGGCATGGGGGAGGGGGCTACTTGCACTCCAATCACTTTCGACTATTAAAAAGGGCACTAGCCCTTTAATTTTCAATCGAATGAGCCTGTTTTGAAGTTTCTACGACAACGCCTTCTATAAAAACCTTATATGCCCCCAGGGCATAACTTAAAACCCTTGCCCTGTGGGTTGTGGGGATGTGTCCTCCTCAAAAATTTATTTTCTATCTGTAAATAAACTACACGGAACAAAATGACTATCTGAAAAGTGTGATTGGATGTGTTCGGGGAATCATGGGGGTGGGGGGGGGGCTAGTTGCCCTCCAATCACTTTCGACTATTAAAAAGGGCACTACCCCTTTAATTTCCAATCGACTGAGCATGTTTTGAATAGCTGTCACCGTCCGAATAAGCCCTTTCCCAGTTTACTAGGGCCACTGGTTTGAAACAATCACCCCTGAAAAAAGACGATAACCAAGACGCCAAAAACAGATAAATACGAATCCATGACTTTCCTGCTTGGGAAGAATACGAAAATTCGCAACTTTTAGACAGATGTATCAAGACTTGGATGTTACATCGATTTTTTCGTGAACACCCATCTGAAAAGTAATGTGATTTTGTAAATAGGGGTGTGGAACTCTCTACCAGGGTATTCTGATATTCTGAATTTAATTCTGTAATTCTCCTCAGCATTCATCCGATATTGATGGACGTGTTTCTTATTTTTTATAAAATCATACAAATTTTCTCCAACTCACAAATTTTCATGATTAATTTGGAAATTAATAAATCTTATATGTTTAGAATTTTCACGAAAACCGAATTGTTTCGATGCATTTTTTTTTTCAAATTTACTTTTTTTCAAGTTCTCTTACTATTTAGCTTGGACCAATTTTTGTTGACCGTCTGTCATGATTAACAGTTTGACCTAGCGCCCCGAGGTTTTTCCAAATAAAAGGAATTTCGTGCCTATAGGAATTCTGGCGAATTCTCTCCTGTAAAATATACCCTGGAAAGTTCACCCCCGGAAATTTGCTTCCCCACGGAGAATTCTCCCAGCGGGAAATTCCCTCCCTTGCAGAAAATTCTCTCTTCTTTGGAAAATTACTGCATGCTTCCCGATAACAAATACTATCAGAGGCAACGCTGTAGCGTTGCCTATAGTAAAGGCCGTACGGCTCCAATGTTTTATTATTTAGTTATTTTTTATTTTTATTTAAATTCAGAATATCAGAATACCCTGGTAGAGAGTTCCACACCCCTATTTACAAAATCACAGTACTTTTCAGATGGGTGTTCACGAAAGAATCGATGGAACATCCAAGTCTTGATGCATCTGTCTAAAAATTGCGAATTTTCGTATTCTTCCCAAGCAGGAAAGTCATGGATTCGTATTTATCTGTTTTTGGCGTCTTGGTTATCGTCTTTTTTCAGGGGTGATTGTATCAAACTAGTGGCCCTAGTAAACTGGGAAAGGGCTCATTCGGACGGTGACAGCTATAGTGCTTTTACAGCAACAAAAGAGATGGCACCAAAGAAAAGGGGCTTTTTTGCCGTTTTATTACGCGCAAACGAACAGTTTTGGCCTGGTGAGGGACAAAATACCACTGAGTAATGAGTCTAAGAAAGACTATCGAAAGGTGAACTATTTAACTTCTTGATTGCATAGGCTGTAATGCTAAACGTTGGCACGTCCAATACTAAAGATACATGTAAACATAATTCATACAGAATAGACAGTTAATATAAAAAATAATTTTCAATCTTCATTCGACTGAGTCGATTGCTTCTAAGCTGCATAAGTTTATATTCAATGGTATAGATTTGCGCCCTAAAATCAATTGTTCCTGTATCAGGCCCTCTAGAAATATTTTGAGGGATGTACTTGAATACTCAAATATTAAAGTGAACAATGGGATTTAGGAGGGGGCCGATAACATCCCTTAAATTTAAAAGAGCTCTGGTTCAAACAGAATTTTCTAAGAAATGTAAGCAAAGAGCAATTCTTGTCAACAGAAACTGAGGCTCTAACAAATAAAATTTTTTGTATAGCATTTTTTTTTATAGCATAATAATCAGGAGGCAGCTTCAAATACACCCCACCCCCAAACAGTTGACCCTCCTGTAAGCATGAACAGAGTAATTGTTTTATGCTGTAGATACAAAATTTAGTGGTTTTAAGTTGGATGATCAAAATTAGTAGCACATAAAATTTCTTAATTTTTAGAAAAAAGTGATCAACACCTCCAATGTGAGATGGGACCTTGGTTTTGAATTGAAATATGAATTAAAAATCAAGTATTTTGCAGCAGGCTTCAAGACATGGCTAAATGCAGAAAAAAGCCAAGACAGATAGTCCAAGTAATTGAGAGGCAAAAATGTTTAAATGGGACGGGCAAATGGTGGGAGTAAATATGACTCTCTTATTGGACAAGTACTTGTGTGTTAGTTTTTGGAAAGGTACGCCTGCCTAAAGGCTCAGGCAGGTTGATTAAAAATCTAAAATTGACTAGGACCATTAGATTATCTGGAATGAGAGGCAAACAAGGCACGCCTTCCTATGGTCTTGGGAAGGTTGACCAAGAATTTAGAATTGACACAGGACCATTAATTTGCTTTGCTTGGAATAACAGGCAAACAATCGTTGAAAGCCATCTTTATCTTCCAAATAGTACCTATTCATTGCCTAAGCTCAGCCCCGCATTCTGAGAAAATTTTAATTTTTCAAATTTTTGGGTCACTCACTGGCCCATGACTCTGGGCGGGTGGGCGCCCCCAAATATTGTTCCAAGTTCCTCTCTCAATTTAGCACTTGTTCAAGGATGCTCGCCATCACCAATCACTTTGCAAATAGTATTTATTCAATACCCCAGCTCAGTCCAGCATCCTGAGCAAATTTCAACTTTTCAGAAATTTTTCAAATTTTTGGATCACTTGCCTGAGACTCTGGGCAGGTGGGCGCCTCCAAAAATTGTCCCAAATTCCTCTCTCGCCTTAGAACTTATTGACAGATGCCTAAAGCCGTGAATGATTTAGACCATTTCACTAGCGGTAACCATGCGCTACACACATACCAACAATATTTTTTTCATTTTCACATGGGGTCCCAATCTAGCCCAAGTCCATCGCATAGCATTCAAGCCTTTTGGAAAAGCACCGCTGGCCCGCCAGGAGTCTCAGGCTGGTTGACCAAAAATTTAAAATTGACATAGGATAGTTAGATTGCTTGTAATGAGAGGCAAACAAGGCACGTCGCCTATGGTCTTGGTAAGGTTGACCAAGAATTTAGAATTGATACATGGCCGTTAATTTGCTAGAAATAACAACCAAACAAGAGTTTAAAGCCTAATAGTGAGGGGCCCCCACTACCGAAAGTGTCAGGCAGGTAAGTGACCCAGTTTATACACTGAGACATTTCCACTACCAAAAACTTCATTCAATACTAGTTGGATCAACAAGTTGCCGGGAATCGCAAGGGAAATAGGCGTCCAAAACATGAAAGGGCCTGTCTGCCTAGACTGTTAGGCGAGTGAACCCATTTATAAGCCAAGACAGTTGCGCTAACAAAAAATGAATTAAATATTGGTTGACCAATATTTAGATGACTGTCTGTGTTTGACTGTCTAGTATTGTCACAAGCTCAAAGAGGTTTGCTAAAAATTAAAGCCCAGATAGTTAGACCCCAACGCCAAAAATGTCCAAATTCTGTCTATTAGCATAATTAATTAAAAATTTGCATCCTGAACCCCTGATGATAATCCACAAACTTTATATGAGAGGGTAACTATGCATTGAAAACAGTGAAAAATGAATTTTGCTCAGAATGCTGGACTGAGCTGAGGCAATGAATAGATACTTTTTGGTAAGTGATTGGATACGGCGGGCACCCCTCACCGCCTATTCTGAACTGAGATAAGCTTGAATACTAAGCAGTGGACATGGGCTAGATTGCGATCCCATGTGAAAATTTATGTGCCCTAAACTTTTAACAAAACTTGAAGTCGTATACGTTAAGAAAATTTCTACCCATTGGTTTTCAAAATAGGGGCTCAACTGGTCTTCTAGCTATAGAGCAACTCTATAACAGCAATTTTTCCCTATGTTTCCTAGGGAGCACATTATTTTACTTTATTTTTACCGATTTTACTGACTGAGTTTTTATTTTACGGTAATTTTACAACAGTAGAGGGGGGCTGGTTTCCCTCCAACCGTTTTTCATCGTCCCTCTCAACATGCCTATAAAAATGAAACTTAATACCTTCAGTCGTTCTTAAGATATTACAAATATGCCTTTTTGTAAAACTTGATGCACATAGTATTTATTTATTTAGTTAAACATGCCCCAAAACAATTCCCGCAGTTTCGCCTTAATACACATAACCTTTTCGAATGCAATTAGAATCAAACATACCCTCTTTTTATAACGACAGGCACTACAACTAAAAAAAGGGCAAATTGTGTAATTCACAGTCCTTGCCGTAAGGAGCCTGGAGGGGGGGGGGGGCTGCCACTGCAGCCCGGGAGGCATAGTTACTAGATCTTTCATCTATTTTGAAAAAATAACATTTTCAAAAGTTTGATCAGTTTTGAGGGGAGAGAGCATCTAAAAATTGCAACAGGGCTTGCAGCCCTTTAATTATTTTTCAACATCCCCTGTGAGTTTCAACTTAATATCCTTGCCCGTTCATTAGATATTGTTTATGTGCCATTTTGACAACCAGCATACAGATAGTATGTTTTGATTGTATTCAGAATTCCCTTCCAAAGCTTTGGAGGTTCATGCCATTCCCATAGGCATAATTATTTAACCTTTTCAAAATAGACTATTAAGAACAAGAAAACTATTTCAAACTTTGATTGAATGTTTCTGGAGAGAGACCAGCAAAAGAGGATATGGGAGGGGGCTGGCAGACCTACAACCACTTTCAAATACCCCCCCCCCCATAAACATGTCCTGAAAGTTTAAATGTAATACCCTCAGTCGTTATTACAATACTGCAGATCCGCTTTTTGACAGACTGGATGTACATATCCAGTCTGTACATATCCATAGATACTCCTCAAAATTCTCCAAAGCTTCACCTTAATAACCTAGGCAATTTCTGATACACCCACAATCGAAACTTTCCTCTTTAACAAATTATAAACCCTACATGAAAACAATTTATAAATTACACAATTTACAATCTTTCCCCTGGGGGAGTAGGGAAATGGAATCCCTGTAGGCGTAGCTCTTACACATTTTGACTAGTTTGACCCAAATAATAGTTAAAAAATTTCAACAATTTTTAAGGAGAGGGGCCAAATAGAAAATGCAAGGGAAGGAGAGGCTGGTCACACTCTAATCTTTCTTCAACATCCCCTCCACATACCTTGAAAGTTTTCAACCTAATACCCCAAGCCATTCAATAGAATTCGTTGATATTTCTGTTTCATAACCAGCAAGGAAAAAGGCTGTTTTGATTGTGATTGGTACTCCTTTCCAAATTTCCGAGAATTTCACAGTAATATTTTAAGCTTTTTTGGAGATCCAAGATCAAACATGTTCTCTTTTCTTCATAAAAGACCTTATGCGTTAACAATGGACGAAACTTGCAGCCCTTGCACCAGGGACTAGCGGGGGGGGGGCTCAATCCTGGAGACTAAGTTATTTTGCCTTTGCACTATTTTGAAAAAAATGGCTATATCACAAATTTGATTGGTTGCATTTGGGAAAAAAAGGCTTGGGAGGGGAGGGGGATAGTTAGAGAGGGTAAGGAATGGTAACTATTATCTCAATCAGTCTTAAAGGTAAAATATTATTTCAAAAACAAATGTATTGGAATTATGAAAACTTTCCCAAATCCCATTATAAATACCATCAGATCAAAAAATATGCATTTAAAAGTACTTGAAATTAAAACTTCAAACTGGCAAGAAAAACACATGGGTTTTGGTTGTTCAATGGCTTTTACTTTAGTATAGCTGAATCATTGGAATGGTTCTGGTAATATTTTTACCTAGATTTCTAAAGCCAAGGAGCATGAAATGCAACTGACGCTCCCCCCCCCCTGTTGAAGTATTCCCAAAATTATTATTATAATGATCAATTTGACTTATTGTTAAAAAATTTGTAAAAAAAAAAAAAAAAATTTAATGAAGAAAAATGTCCTTTTAAAACATCCAAGCTAAACATAAGATGGTTTCATATAATGCAATTTCCCATTCCCTACAAGTGAAGTTGAAAGCATAGATGCATCAATGAACAATTTAAAAAAAAAGATTAAATGTTAGGATGAAAAAGGCTTGGAAAAACATGTGCAAAAGAATATAGAGAACAAACATTTAAGCGAAATCAAGAAGAAAAAGCTGAAATTTAGATCAAGTTATTTTGATAAAATTTAAATTAAGAGTTTCATGTTTTGAGCCGGTGAATTATTTTATTTTAAAAACAATATTTAAAATAAATGTATTTGAACTACGGCAATATTTTTTGTTTTACAAATGTTGGTGAGCCAGTTAGAAGCTATCCAAATAAGCTTTGCAATAAACGGTATCATAAAATTAAAAAAAAAAGAGATAGTGGTTGCTCTACAAGACAAAATTTTGGCTGTCCAATAACAACCTCTACTTTACTGGTAACGTCGTTTTTTTATAATACCTGCACACAGAAAAATGAGAGAAAATTATTCTACTAAAGGACTGAATCTGAGAAAAATTTTTGGATTAAAAAGTCCTTAAGCTTCATATGTCTTCTAAGCTGAAACAGCATATTCATAAAGTACTTCCATCAGATTAAACAATTGTTTAATTTAACAAACATTGGCAATCTATTTAAAACTCACTTATATCTAGAATTACCTTCAATTATCCAACTTAATTCAACCTTTCTTGGTTCTAAGGGTTAGTTCCAAATGTATATAAAGTTGCATTCTTTTTTCTTTTTACTGAGGAAAACTAGAATAGCAGGAAGAGAAAAAAAATAAATAAAAATATATTCCAAAACAAAGCAATTTTTGTTTTATTCTGAAAACTTAATTGGGTAACTTACCATTTTTAATAACTGAAGATGCAAAAGGGGTGATGACTTCAGCCATATTTGGAATTTGAGGTAAGTCCATAATAGAATCTGAGAACGGAGCTAATGCCAATTATGAAACATATAATACCATCAACAATACTTGGATATTGTACATCAGTTTTACCCAGGAATGTATAAGTAAAAAGCGCCTAGAAACAGACAAGTTATAAAGAAACATTTCAAGTAGTGCAAAACCATTTTCTTAATACACTGTCAAGCACAGGTTGACCTCCCTCAGCAATCAAAAGCATTATATACATGATCAATTTTGCTATTTTTTGAAATAAAGCGAATTAAATTTAAAAAATAATGTTTTGATCTAAGGGTTCTAGTGTGGAAAACTTGTACACTAGAAAAGTGATATTTTTGCAAACAGAAGTAAAGTTAAAAAATGGGCAGCAGAACATGTTTGGTAGCTGGTTCAACTGATTTACCTATGTTTATGCCTCAGGGGATGACATGACTCCCTATGGGTAAATGGCAGCAAATTATGAAATTTACCCATTGTTTACATAGTGTGTTTGTTATTGGGAAGTATCAAGACCTTTTTCTGTAGAGGAGGGATTTTTTCTGGGGGAGATAATTTTCTACATGGAAAATTCTCTGTAGGTAGAGAATTTTTTTGTGAGGGGGGGGGGGGGGCATTTTCCATTGAGGGAAGGCAAACTTCATAGCACAATTTGAAAAACAATTGGAAACTATTTTTTTTCAACTAAAAGTATAAGGGGGGGGGGGCTGTCCAAATTCTCAATACATTGTTCTTTATGTAAGAAGTTTGACTTTTGTCCCAATTTATTAAGAATACCTCCTAAAATATAAAATCTGTTGGACTGAAACAAGAAACTTATTAATGACTTATCAATTGACAATTATTTCCAGCCTTATAGAAATGAGAATTTCACAAGATCTGAGAAAAACGTTTTGAGTCTGAGTCTTCCACTGAGTTCTATTATAGACTATGAGAAAGCAAAGAGATACTCCTGATACTTCCCATTTTATGAGAATCATCGATATGCCTATGCCTTATGAACAATTGACAATCTATTTAAAACCCACTTAAAACCAGGCCTAAATTAATTTTAGGGTAAAGAATGGGACTATAGCCAGGTGGATGAATACTGAGAAACAGTTCCACAGTCCCCTGGATTGTGATAAATCTTTTTTGTGGTAATTTTAATGATATATATACTTGTATGCTAAATTTTAATAACCATAGAAACTAAGCAGCCTGTTTAGCTGAATTATCTAATTTTTAAATATATCATTTTAAACTCTAACAGTGATTTTATTTGTTAGGTAATTTCTCTTTTGTTTCTTTAATAGTCTAATATTAGTTATCATCTAATTTTCAACAGCACAAAAATATATGTTGGGAAAATTGTTAGCTAGTGGTTTTGGTAAATTTTGAGAAGATTCTAAAACTTAGATGGGGACAAAGTGAGAACACAATTTGATACTTTTTAATGGGTCTTCTGAATATATAGCCTATATTGCTGTCATTTACAAATCAGATTTAAATTGATTAAATGAATGTTACCCAGTTGCTGACACTGCTTGACAAAATTAGTAAAGATACAAGTAATGCCACTGCATCCCTTACTTTATTCTCCTTCCTATTATAAGTCATTACCATGTTGATGCATACCCCTTCCCCCCCATGATCAAACACACAGCCCTAGATCAAATATTTCTTAGTTGTCTATCATGATATGATCTATTATAGGTTCAATGTTGAAACAATTTTTTGAAAACAGAAAATCCACTGTGTCTAAGTGATTACAGTGGACTTATTGACATTAGACATCACTTTAGGGTCCACATAAGTCTTTAAAATTACTCTTGCAGACTATATGATTATCAGGTTTGGAAATATTATGATAAAAAAGGCATTAAATGGTGCTTTCATCTTTTCTCAATAACAGCAATGGAATCATATCAAAATTTACTGCAGTTTTAATTGAATTGTGTAAAAAAGCTGGTAAAATGTAATTTTTCTGCATATCACAAAGAACAAATTGTTTTACAAACATGATTTCTTTTGAAGAGTAACTGTGAAATAAAAACTGTGCTTTTTCTTGGTTTCTTAAGTTCTAGGGCAATATCTGGAGCCACTGACAAACTTTTCCACTTAAATTATACATCAATTTTCATTATAACTTTACTTTACTCAGATACAACCCTTAATTGGTATTCTTGTAATGAATTTTCTATGGTTTTATTAAAGTGTTAAATCAATTTCAAGGAAATGAGTGACATAAGGAAATTTCAGAGTACATACACAGTTCAGGGCATATATTTGACCAGAAGGGGAAGAGAGGTGGAAAAAGCAAATTTGCAACAGAAATCAACATTATGTAGGATTCAAGATGAAACTCTGATTCTAACAATATGTCTGTTTCAGTGAATCCAGAATTTTACAGAAGATTAAGGGGAGAGAGTTGCACTGTCAAAAAAGCAACATGATTAGCATTAAATAAGAAATCTATAGGTACACCTCTTTATTTTTTTTTAGTTTCAAAAGCAACTTCAGAAAAGTTGTTGCCTAAATCCAGACTGCTACAAAGTTCTTTAAAAAAAGTTTCAAAAGCTGGTGTCAGTACATCATTCCTACCCTCCAGAAAGAAACACTATAAAATTCTACAAACCACTATAAAATATTCTAAATCATAGCTATACTTTACCCCCCAGCATGGTTAAGTGAAGCCTATATATTGAATTGTAGGTTATAAATGCACTGAATTTTCCTGAACTGACACGGGGGGGGGGAGTACAATTCATTTGCAATGCAAATGAATGTTTTATTTAAATTAAAGATCAAATTTTTCAAATTCAAAAGGCCTATGATGCATGGAAATAGTGTCAAATAATAAATCTGTTGGTACTCCTTTTGTTTTGTCAGGTCTCTGTTCAGACCCAAGTTCAGAGCTACTAAGCTACGAAGTGTTTTAAAGAAGTTTTTAGAGCTGGTACCAGTACACAATTTATTCTTACAAGAAGGGACACTACAAAATTCTGAAAACCACTTTAAAAATTTTCTAAAACACATACTTTACCTATAAAATGGTTAAATGAAGCCTATAGCTTTAATTGTTAGCTATATATTCACTGAATTTTTTTTAATTCAGAGGGGGGGGGGCAATAGAATTCATGTTCAAAGAAAATGAATGTTTTATTTAAATTCAAGATCAAACTTCGAGTCTAAATATAAGGGTATTTTTTATCTATCTCAATGTTCAGCTGATTAAAAAATTAACCTTTTATAAAGCAATTCACAGAGGCTTATAATAGCCTATTTCCTATTGGAAAATAAGAAGCCTATACTAATACCAAGGAGGTCATGTATCAAAATTGGTAGCTTACAACATAATTTAGCTAAAATGAAAGTGAATATACCAATTGATGCCATTTTTATGCTTTTTCATACAGTAAGTCAATAATTGCTTCTGCAGCAAATGCCATTTTATGCCCTTGAAAGACTCAAAACAGCCTGTTGTCACTAATAGGGTAAAGGTACTGAAGATTCAACAGTCTTTGTAAAAAAAACACTTTTTCTACTCCAGAAGCCTTAATTTAAAGACTTTTGGTTTGAAAAGGGTTTCAGTATGTAGAAAAAGTATCTTCAAATGTAACTGTTGGATTAGAAGTTTGAAGTTTTATCAGAAAAGGGTGCAAAACTTCAATTTTCTTAAGTTGGAGCATTTTTACCAACAAATTTGACAGAAAAATAAAGTTACCTGCTTTTGATGTAAGTTGGAACCCAATTTGACACATGTCAAAATACTTGAGGAACACTTATTGGCAGATCCTGGTGGATTCAACATGTCTATTCTTTTTCTATATTCATTTGTTTCTCTTCAACTGCTTAAAATGTGTAAATGTATAAAATACTATTCAGATAGTGGAAGCAAAAAACTGAAAAAATTGCCTCAAGTATAGGGACAAAATTGGATAATCATATGAAATCTAATTGTGTCACCTAGGTCTCAATAATACAATGTGTAGTATAAAAGTGTGATATAGGTCTCTTTATAAATGATATCTGGAATGACCCACTTTATCTGAGCTTTAATGGTTCAGCAAAGATTTCTTTGTTGTTCACAATCAGTCTTGTAAACATTTAGCCATTTCAAAGATAATCTACCAGTTTAATCCACTTTTTAAAAAAAAGTTTTGACTATCTTTTGTCTGGAAAGTCTAGAATTCTTGAAATATGCATTTCCTACTTAAGATTATTAGAAGTTTGTGACACCAAGGAGTTTAACATGTTTCATTAGCATTTTGGGTGGAATAGGAATTCCATGCTTATTAGGGAGGGGTTCATGCTAATCAGGGATAAATGATTTAGGGTGTTGCAATCAACCAAGTCAAATGCTTAAAAATATGAACATAGCATGAGGTCAAGCAAGAGTTCCTCAGATGATGGAAAAATCTAACATCAAATTGGTAAAACTATAATTAACAAAAAAATTAATGTTTTTTTCATGTGAAATATTATTATAAATAATAATCAGCATTCTCTTGTTGTTGAGAAAATACCTGTAAATTCAACAAGTATGTTTTTGTCAGAGGACCCTTGGATTTTGACACCAATTGCTTCTCATCTGCTCTACATGTTCAGTGAAGTTTCAACAGTCACCTATATTTTGACAGGGCCTGATACTGTCTGTAAAAAAATTTGACAAGGTTAACACAAGTTATACTCAATAGAAATGAATCTCATAATAGAAGCCAGTATCTACATTTGAATTTGGCTGAAGGAACATTTTTAGTTGGTTTGGTATTCCACAGACAAGAATTTTCAACACTTGGAACCTAGTTTTGCCAATATAATATTAGCTGCCATTTTGACTTAATTTTATCAGGAAAAAGCCAATATGGCTACATTTTGGAGAAGATCAGATGTATTTTTGCTGATCCTAACTTATTTTTTGGCCAAAAAATAACCAAGTAAGGACAGTTTGAACATTACATAACTAAAAAATTGTTGGGTGCACATTTTGTGTCAAATACAGGAAACTGATTGAATTGATTATTCTTTTCATGTCTGGGTGTATTGGATATAGTGTCCACATTTTGCATTGGAAATATAAAATGCCAAAACTTTTTACTGAGCATATTTCCAACAACGGGAACAACCTCCAAAACAAAACTGTGACTGCAACAACTAGTGCCTCCTTCAAGTCAAGACTTGACAAAGAATGGAACAACAAGCCATGGAAATATAAGCAGGACAGTCAAACCCTCTCAGCTGCCAACTAATCAGCGTCACTGGGCCCATTTCACAGTGACATTCCAAATTAACATCATTGATGCAGAGCAGAACAGATCCAGCATGGACCTTATTTCACTCTGATGTGTCAATTAAGTTAATTAAGGTAGATGGTGTTGCAAGTCATGACTAAGCAGAGTTAGGCTATCCTGTTTTGAAGAAAATTTTTGACAGTTCCAAAATTGCACTATCAAATTATTGGTGCCTTTACCCTAGTTTTAAAGCACATTTCTGAAAAAAATGGCTAGTTAAAAAAATTGCCATTTAAAGCTGATTCAGGAATGGTAGTGATTATTTTTCTTAGTATGAATAGTAAAAATTTTATTTTAAATCAAATTTTCAGAAATTCTTATAAAGAGCTAGAAACCTCTCAAAAATGCCAAGTTTTGTTGTGATGTCATTATTGAGGGATTTCAGGCTCTTTATAAAACATTCTGCAATTTTGTTTTTTAAGTAATATTTTACTCTTAAGACTAAGGATAATAATAATTCCACTCCTAAATCAGCTGTAAATGGCAATTTTCTCCAATTAGACAGCTTTTTCTTAAAAACCTTTGCCAACTATGGACTGTTTTCCTTTTGGGATCCCATTAAGGGCTTAAAATGGAACTTGTCCCAGAAAGGATTCTTAATTGAGAAAGAGTATAAGAGAAGGCATTGAGTGATGTATTCACTTTCCTCCTAGTTTAATTGTGCTTTAAACTGTAAACTTACACAAACATTTTAAACATCAATAACGATTTGCATTAATTCCAAAATTGTATTTAACTAGCCTAAATCAACTAGGCTAGCCTACAGTCTATAATAGCCAAAAGCCACTAATCTTCATTTTACGACCCAATTTTTAATAAGGATGTAGCCTAGTCTAATGAGTGTTTACACTGAAGGTGAAACCGAACTATAAACTGAATGATTGTTTGGGTAAATATTGAGCAGTTCACATGAATAACCTACAAATAAAGTAAAAATACTACTCAATCCCAATTTTTATGTTCTTTCTGAATTTAATGACTGCTTTATAATCTAATCTTTCTAACCTTTCCCAAATAACTTACCCATAATAGCCTATATAGCCTGTTTCCTAGGCTATAGATTTATTGATTCTCAATTTTGTCAGGATTTATTTAATTTATAGGTAAACTAGTTTTAATGACGCTGACAGAAGTATGAGCCACATTTGAAATAAGAGAAAAAAGTACCAGTAAAAATATAGAATTGGTACTCCTGATAAGGAGACATGTTAAGAAAACAATTCTTACTTTAAAATGTATATAATGATCCTAGTTAACATATTATCCAAGGGGAGAACCTTTATCATCAAGTCTCCCCTCTTTTTTCCTTCTTTCTTCAACTTAAAAGAAAAAAATTTCAATTTTCTCCATGCTAAAACGCAATGCATAAATCTTTTGAAATTGCCGCTATAAATTGTTCTATAAATTGTTTTTATAGATAGCGTTTATCCCGGCCGAGTTAGACGGACGAGTTCCCGGCTTAGTCTGTTGATTTCGAATTGAAGTTAGGTTGTATTAATATTTTGTATTTTCGCCCCTGCTCCTTAAAAAAAAAACGGAATTAACAATGACCGGGCTGAACCCTATCTATAGAACAATCTATTTGGCAATATAGCGGCAATTTCAAAGGATTTACGGATTGCGTTTTAGCATGGAGAAAATTGAATTTGTTTTCATTTAAGTTGGAAAAAGAAGGAAAAAAGAGGAAAGAGTTGATGATAAAGGTTCTCCCCTTGAATAATGTGTTAACTATTATCATTACAAATACTTTAAAGTAAGAATTGTTTTCTTAACATGTCTCCTTATCAGGAGTACCAATTCTAAATTTATACCAAAGTATCATCTTTTGGGGTCTGTAAAGGACTTAAAATTACATTTGTGAGGGAAATGATGATTATACTCAGAAACAGCATAAAAAAGGCATTGAGTGGTATGTTCACTTTATTCGTACATCATTTATGTGAATTATTCAATATTTACCGGTTGATTTATCAATAAAAGAATTTAACAAGCAGGTTTTGAGCTTTATTTTTTACAAGCTTTTTCCACAACTTTTTTTTTATCCAGAACAGGATTGCCAACCGCCGACTTCTCAAAACATTGCAAACGAAGGCTGAAAAAGAGGGACTTTTGCAAAAAAAGATTGCAAGTTAAAAATTGGCACTTTCACTGTTCACAGCACTGTTGCCATATTGGCTTATTTCCCGTCAAACTGGCATATTTTGATGGTGACCGGTGGGAAGATTTTGAGTCATCCCACCAGGCATAATTCTTGGCGTATTTTAATTAAACTCGTATATTTTTGGCGTGAAATGCTTTATCTGAAAGAAGTCATTTTGCTCATTTGGATCCAATTACTTTTTTTCATATAACATAGCTGTAACTTTTGCATTCTATCCAATAGTATCGCCATATTCTTTCCTTTTATAATAATTTTATTACTACCTATTTCAAAAACCAGACACCGAAAACTGGAATATCGAAAACCAGACAAAGGAAATTGACACATATAAATAAAATTTTCCCCTCGTAAAACTATAAGAGCATCATTCCTTGATTTTTAAAAAACTTGTATTGAGTCTAGGCAGTGCAATGTCATTTCTCATTGTTTGTTATTCGGACTAGGACACTGCAAGCACGTTATTTAGTGGAAAAAATTCAAATGATTTGTTCTTGAGTTTAAACTAAAACTTTATTTTGTTTTGCGTGGAAGTTTGTTACTTTTTTCAGACTTTTTTTTTACTTTTGAAAGATGAAGCATAGCTATCCTAATATACAGTAGGCTAGTGTGGATTTTATTACGGAGTTGAGGATATCCCGACTTTGCTTTGAAAGGTAACAAGACCAATAAAATCATTTATGGCAACTATATAAAGCAGCTTCTCTGCCGGAGATTTGGGGCTTTGATAAATAAATGGTAAAGGTGCAGATTATTGGCTCTCTACGATTAAGTATTTCCACCCTGTTTCTCTCCAAATAGCACTTACCTTTGATGATCTTGGAAATTATTCATGGTATTAAATTGAACCATTCAAAATTTACCTGCAGTTCATATGGGGCAGAAGAAAAGTGTTTTGAGCCTCTTGTCTTTTCTAAATCCCGATTTTTAAGGATTTAAAGACTTAAAACTTCTGTTTCTTAAATGGAAAAAAAACTTCTGGTGTTGCTGAGGATTAAATTTCTGCTGTAATCATAGGGATTTTTGTATGAAAAATTTTGCTAGTTATAGAAAAAGTGTCTAAAAAACACAGCAAAAGGTAATACGTTCAATAATTTTCAGTTTTATGTAGAAGAATATGCTAGACTACGCTAAAGAACCGCCAACTGTTAAAAAAAAGAAATAGGCACAAAAAGATAGTGGTTTTATAAAAATATCACTAACTTTTGTATATAGCCATAATACGTAGCCATGCCCATAATTGGTATTGTCAGGGGTGGGGGAGTTAGAAACTATTTTGTATATTTTTAATCAATTTAACAAAATTTGGAAATTGTGTAAAACATATTCGGAAAGAGTATTGAATGGAGAAAGAGAATATATATTTCTTTTGTTTTGTGGTTTCGATACTTGTCTCTTATAGCCACCACACTCATGTTCTGTTGAGAAGTGAATTTTGGTTAATGCTAATATGAAATATGATGAAAATATAATACTTAATCAACAAAATTTTTAAAACTACAACAAAGAATTACAGAGGGGGGGTGCCCAGACCATATTACATTAAATACATAACCTAAACTAACCTAGCCTAGCCTAACCAAAATATCAACTAAATATTTAATTAAAATAAAGCTAGAATGTAGTTTCCCACCGAGCCGAAGCTAATATTATCTGGTATAAGGACCATGAAAACCGGTTATTGGTTCAGGTTCACGATACAAGATCTCGAGTGTCTATAAGACAAAATTACCCTGCTTTCTTTGCTATGAGTCTACGTAGGCCACCCTATTTTGTTTTTCATATAAGGTGGAGCCAAACTCTGATTTTTTGTGTATGTTGTGACAATTATGCTTGTTTATTTTCGCCAGTGGTCGGTGTCACCAAATTTGGCAATTTGCTGGAATATTTAGTGCTTGTCGGTTGTATAATACACATTTGAGAAGTGAAGTTTGGTTAATGCTGATGAAGTCAAAGTAAATATGATGAAAATATAATATTTTAGAAACAATTATGCACATTAAGGGGTGTGAGGGTAAAATATAGCATATATTAAATACATAACCTAACCAAAATACCAAGTAAATACTTAAATAAAATTTAGGTACAATTTATTTTCCAACCCAGCCGAAGCTAATTCTTTGGTATAAAGAAGTTGCTTGACGAGTTTCTTGTGTCTTGTTTGTATTATTCGTGATTGAATATCTGGAGTGTATATTATATCCGAAAGAGATCGAAGATTTCTTATCTGAACTGAACAGTAAAATAAAAAAAAATCTTTATAGAAAGTTTCTAATTGTTGGGTGTTCAGAGTCGCATACAGTATACCCCCAACCCCCTTAATTCTAAAATATAGCACTAGACTATGCCCTATTCTTTTTCCAGGTGGGTTTTATTTGTTATCATGGACAAGCTTTTGACCAGAAATAAAGAGCTCTAAATTTAAGCAAAGGTAGCTCGAGTGGTTGCCCCCTTAATGAAACCCAGTGTTCAGCCTCAGAGTGCCATATATGGCGCAAAGTTCTTCCAGGCCTTACACTGTTCTTCCGCGCATGACATAAAGGTTCAGAATTGGGCTTCGTCAGAAGCAGAAAAAATACAAATAAAAAATTGACCTAAAACTAACCCAACTGCACAAAGCGGGCAAAAATTTTTTTTGACTGTAGCACTGGAAATTGTTGAGAAACATTCAAGTTTGGGCAATTTTATCACTTTAGGAACTGACCGTTTTGGCAGTCATGGTTTTGGAAGATTCTGGCGTATTGTTGGCGTGTTTTTCAAAGAGTCTGGTGTATTTTTTGGTACACCTCCGTGCAAACCTAGTTCACAGTATCTCCAAGTGTTCTGATCACTCTTTTATTAAGGAAAAGCCCTTGATATGGCTTAAAATTCTAATGAAATAGCAGGAATTGCATTATTAAAAACTAAGGGTCAATGAAAAGGATATTAAAACTCAAAAGCGAGGTGAAACACTTTTTGACAAAATTTATATAGGTCCAGACCTGTAGAGAATATATGCTTTCCTCTTCTGCAAAACCTGTCATGTATGTTATCCTCTAAGCCCAAGAAATAAAAAGAGGGTAGACAAAGAGACTCATCAATAACTAACCAATGGATTAATTTCTGAAATTGTCTGTCATCTAACCCAACTACTCTCAAAGATATCAAGAAATCCCTTATCTATGATTTTACCTCCTTTTCTCATAATTTACTCCTTTTTTTGTCGTTTTGATTGTATGAGCCTAATCCGAAACAAATTTTTGGTCCCCTAGATGGTATGATTTTGGTTTAAAAAAAATATTTTCGCCAATATGGGCCATTTGTACTTTAAAATGGTGCGTGGAGTCTTTGCAGAATTTTATCTGCAAGGTCTAGAAATAGACATTTAAAGATTAATTTCCAAGAAAATGGTTGCACCAAAAAGCTCCAGTTCCAGTTCTAAAATTTGTAGACAGGGTATATAAACTTCCAATTAGTCCTTATACCCCTTTGACTTCCCAAAAAGTATCTTTAGATAATCGGAAATCCTTCATACTTATCTTTAACCAAGCCCTGGAAATAGAAAAAGTCTTCCTGTTAGTTAATAACAAGTAATCCCAATTAAAATTCTTTATTCCTTTTTTTGTTGTCTTTATTGTGCATAAGTGATCACTAATCAATTTGTATCTTCTTTCAGATATCAACAGAAGCCTTAATATTTTTCTATCAATGTGCCAAGATAGGTTAGAATCCAGGATTGCAGTTTAGGTACTTGGTATATTAGCCATGTACCAGAGGCACTTAAGGGAAATAGTCTCCACACTCAGTGGCTGAGACATGCTGGATAGTTCCATCGTTTGAGAAGCAGACACAGCAGAGAGGAGAGTGATGTAACTTCCAACAAAATAATAAACTATTGAGAAGAAGGGCACCTGATTTCAGACGATAATATATTACTGTGTGTAATCTAGTATCAAAAGGTGATAAAATCGATTTAATGTAATTAAAATTAGATATTTACCTAATAATGTCTTGTGAATTGAAGTCAGAGGGAGGACTTGGGTTTAACAAACCAGCCTTGGCTGCTAGTAAATCAGCAGTATCATTATATTTGATGCCTTTATTACTTGGAATATGTTCGAAATAAATCTCGTTGCCTTTAATCTGAAGGTTCAGAATCTGTCTTCTAATGATGTATAAGTCCTTATCATAGGCAGTTCTATTGTTTTGAATTTTTTCAAGCTTTTGAGTTCTTTTATTAAATGTGAATTTTCACTTTTTGCATTTCCACTTGTTGACTTTTGAATTTGACTTTGGTCTGATATACTTCTTCTTTACTTGCTTGTTGGAAATCCTAGAGAAACAACTGGACATAGGCAGAGGCAGAGATAAGAAAAATCATGCCGGATATCAGTTGTATCTTTTGCACTCAAATAATTTAACTTGGAGGTTTTTATTTCGCAAGCAATTTTTCCATCATCATTTCGCAAAAGGATGCAAAAAAGAGGGATTCCAACTAATATTCGTAAGAGAGTGCAATTTTCGTCTGGGGAGAGAAATAATGCATTGAGGTAGAAATGAGTGCAAAAAGTATGGAAATGTGCAAATTGACAACCCTGATCAAGAATAAATGTTGGTGGTGCTGTAGGGAAAATACTAGTTTTATTACCACAAACTTTTTAGCCTCTGGAAAAGTACCCAAAATCCTGTGAAATTCTTCAATTTCACAAATCTAGCATCCCTCCAATCACTTTCGACTATTAAAAAGAGCACTAGCCACTTCAATTTCCAAATCGAATGAGCCCTTTTCAAAGTTTCTATGACACTTCCTTTGATACAAAGTTCCCTGGTATGGAAAAAAAATACAAAGTGCCAACATCATTCTTTACTAAGGCAGCGCAATTGTGCTGCCTATGATTAAATGATCGCAACAACAGATTAAATGATTAAATGATGGCAACAACAGCAACCTTATAAGAGAATTGAAATATATTTTCTTGTGAATTATTATCGCTTCTAATCAGCACTTGTACCAAACCAATCCTGCTCAACTCATCCTCAGAGCTATACTGTGGTGTTTCTCCTCCCCATAGTATAGTGCAGACGGTTTGTTTTCATTCTATCTTCCATTCTTGTTTTAGTTTTTTTTTTTTTTTTTTTTAAAGCTTTTTCCAATATGCAATGTTTAGAATTCCTCCCCAAAAAAAAAGTCCCACCAGATCCCAAATCAAATTACAGTGAAAGTACCACAGTGAAAGATACCCATCTTGGCTGGTCAAGCACACTATCTCAAAGTTCAAATGATAGCTCCAATTCGGAGAATAGGACAATGATAAGTGTAGGGGCTAATGTAACCATAAATGATGATAATGGGTTTCAGGAGGTCCTCTCTAGAAGCTCTAAAAAAAGGAAAAAATCTCCCCAATCAAAAGCAATTCCCCTCTCCCTGCCCAAGATCCTTCCTCCAAAAACTTAGGAATTTACCTTAAAATTACTCCTACTACCCCCTTTGAAATAAAAATGATCACTGCAATAAGAGCTGCAATTTTTAAATTGCTAAAATCAATGTTCTCTCTTAATATTAACCGTGATGGATCTCTGCTAATATCTGTAGAAGATCAGAAATAAGCAGATACAATAATTAACCTAAAATCCCTTCTGAATACCCCAATTATTGCACTAATTGGAACCCAAAACACTCACCAACAAAGATAGTAGTTTATAATGTTCCCCCAGAGATATCCACTCATGAGTTAAAAGAAGGCCTCTCAGATAGGGCTGGAAACACAATCCCAGTTGAGGATGTTACCCAACTTGGCAAACCTAACTCTAATGGCCTAAAAACTAGTAGATCCTTCTTATTCACACTGAAGGAAAAAAATATTCCTATTTGGGCAAATCAAACCACGCAAGGAATACAAACCTAAGCCTATCCAGTGTCAGAAGTGTCACAAACTGGGACACACAACAAACAAATGCAATGAAATTCTCCGAGAGTGTAGTAATTGTAAAGCTTTCCATCCTAAAGAGCTGACAACTTGCAACAACACTCGGCCTACATGCATCAATTGCAAAGGCCCACATGAATCTACAAATAAATCATTATGACCTGCATACAAGAAAAGAGCTCTAACACTCCAAATATCAAAAGAGAAGGCCATCCCATACCCCTTTGCAGCAATGGAAGCAAATGCTGCCCAACAATACCAAATAAAGCCTGTAATGAAACCAACCAAAACCCCCAAGTCAAACGCCCCCAATGCAAAAAACACCCCATATAAAACACCATCTTCTAAGCTCCCTAGCTCAAATCCCTATCAGAAGGAATCACCAAGCCAACAAGCATCCTTGTCCGGTGAGATGAGGTCAGCCTGGCCCCCCCCTCCCAAGAAGAAACAAACCAAAAATACTACCAGGAATCATTCCCCTAACCAACAAACAGGATGCACAACCAAAAATACAATCCCCAAATATATGCTTATTCATTCTAAACTGTAATGAAGTTCAGGCAATGAACATAAATCAACTACAGAAAACAAAAATCCTTGTAGAATTGGAAAAAATCTACATCCCTGATGATATGCTCATTCAAGCAAAAAAAGACTTGCTTTAGTTCTAATAGATCTGAACATTAACAAAGAGCCATATGAAGAATAAATCAACAACACAACATGTATCAATACTCCAATGGAATGTAAGATCACTCACAGAAAATAAGCTAAATGAACTAATATCTTTTATGAATAATAATTCCATTAATATTGCTTTCCTCCAGGAAACTCATTTAACCCAAAATCAACAAATTAAGTCTCTGGGATATACTATCCTCAGAAAGGATAGATCTTCAGAGAGAAAAGGAGGTGGGGTAGCTTTATTAGTTAAAATAATATAAAATTTTGTGGCATCAATGTTCCAGATTTTGCAAATGATGTTGATGTAATTGGTATCAGTGTTTGGCTGAATAATTTAAAAACCTACATAATAAGCTTTTATAACCCTAATGGCCAAACTACAGATGCCAAGGATTTCTTTAATTATATAAATAATTCTAATATGTTAAAAAATATCATTATTTGTGGAGATTTCAATGCCCACAGACTTTTGTGGGGGAATAAACCAGCAAATAAAGCTGGTAAATTCATTGAGCATATGACTTCAAATAATAGTGAATTAGCTGTTGCTACCCCTCCAAACCTGAATACATATTTCAACCCCAAAAGTGGCAGATTCTCCACAATTGACCTACAAATTGTGTCATTAAATTTTTTGAAAAAATTTACATAAATAAAATTGATAGTCTATGTACTGACCACTTTGCTATAGTTTGGTCCCTAAATGAACCTGCTGAAACTTTATCTCATACCTCCAAATATTTCAACACTAAAGCAAATTGGTGTATGTTCCAAAATAAGCTAAATGATTAAATTACAAGTTTCCTTCAAAGTGTATGCATTTCAAACACAACAGTTGACATACTTGCTGAAGCCTTGACATCTTTACTAATAAATACAGCTAATCATGCTATCCCCAGGACAACACCTAAGAAAACATTCCCTAAACAAATTCCTAAAGCATGGTAGACAAATGAGTGCCTAAATAAATGGAGGATAAAAAAGGCAGCTAGGACATAATTTATAAAAAAAAACCATCACCTACTACACATTTTAAAAAATTACAAGCAGAATCGAATCTAAAAAGGACTATAATAGATGCTAAATATAAATACTGGAATAATTTTGCAAATAATCTCTCCAGAGAAACACATGAGCCAATAATACATAAAGTCAAAAGCCACATCTGTGGGGAAAAGACTTCCCCCAACCCACTCCTGTATGAGCTTATACATAATAATACCCATTATGACAATGATAATGAAAAAGCTAACCTATTTGCAACTCTTTTTGTTAATAAACTAACATCAAATAGTCAAAACAATCTGTCCGCAACTCCTAATTAACCCAAGTTACCAACCACGCCAAGGATCCGAGTGCATAACAAATCCATTTGCAATCCAGGACTTTAATAATGCAATACATCATATTAGAACCAAATCTAGCAGCAGCTATGACAATATACATCCTACATGGATAAAGAATCTCACACCTTCATACAAACAAGAATTGCTAAATTGTTATAATCACGCTTGGGCATCTTCTAGGTTCCCCAATATATAGAAATGTTCGTCCCTCCTACCAATCCTAAAGAAAAATAAACCAAAAGATAACCCTGAGTCTGATAGGCCCATAATGATTACTCCTGTGATGGGGAAAATAATGGAGAAAATGATCTATCACAGACTCCTCTGGTTTGTTGAAAAAAATAATATGATCCCTCACACTCAAACTGGATTCAGGAAACACTACTCCTCAACAGATGCTTTCATTTTGCTAAATAATGCAATAAATGAATCTTTCTAAAAAAATAATGTCCCAGTTGCAGCTTTCCTAGATTTTGAAAGGGCATATGACAATGTGAACCACCCAATCCTTTTAAGTAAACTTGTAAACCAGGGAGTATCCCCTAAGCTAGTATCTTTTATTAAATCCTTCATAGAAGGGCGAAGTTTCATCGTTTGTGTTGGTTCAGCCTCTTCACCCGAAAAGACAGTAACCAAAGGCCTACCTCAGGGAGCAGTCCTTAGTTGCCTCCTATTTGCCCTATATCTCTGGGACACGAACCTACCCCACACGAATCTACAATATGCTGATGATCTGGTGCTATGGTCATCTGGCAACACCTTTGAGATAGCACAGTCAAATCTGCAAAAGTCACTTTTCCAGTTTGAAAAATTCTCTCAACATTGAGATTTACCCATTGCACCTACCAAGTCAAAAATAATCCAATTTCACCGGAAGCGAAACTGTGTTTATGCAAAACTAACTCTAAATAAAACAACTATTCGAGAAGATAATCATATTAATTACCTAGGTCTCATGCTTGACCAAAAACTTAATTTCCACCTCCACATTACAAACACAATAAAAAAATGCTATAGAAAAACAAATATACTAAAAAGACTTCTTTCCACACCCTGGCGCTGTAAGGAGAAAACCTTACTCAAGTTTTATAAATCACATATAAGACCCCATATTGACTATGGGCTTATTGTCTATGGTGCATGTGCAAAGACCCAGATGAAAAAAATTTAAACAACACAAAACGATATAATACGTCTCATATTTGGTCTTAGGAAACCCACAAGCACCAAGTATCTGCTTATGGAGATTTGATTAACAACAATAAGGGAGAGACGTAGCTTTCTCTTGACAAAACCTCTTACAAAAATTAAATCAAATAGCTCACACACAATACATAATTGGTTAAGAAATCCAGACATGTATAGAGGCATTGGAGATGAGTATGCCAATATTCAGAAGAAGTTCCCCATACCAGTAAAGTCTGGTGCACCCACTTTCCCTCGATCCCCCCCCCATGGAATTGGTCAAGTCCCATAATATATAATGAATTCTCAAAGTGGAATAAATATTTAACTCCCATTGCTTTCTTCCTGAAAAAATTTGCAGAAATTAATAGAATTACCTGTAAAAATCACTTTCGAATATTTGTTGATGGGTCAAAAAAGAATGAGAAGGTTGCAAGCGGTGTTTTTCTTCCTCACCTGAAACTTGCAATGGGCGAGAGATTATATAATAATTTATCTATAATGTCTGCTGAGTTAAATGCCATAATTATGGCATTAGAACACCTTAAGGAAAACCAACCTTTGATAGCAAATTCAAATAATATTATCATATATTCCAACTCTCTATCGAGCCTTGAGTTGCTGGCCTCAGCTCCTCAATATAAGTTGGACATTGACACTTATCATTGTCTCAGTATTATCTTACTTCAAGTGGCATAAAAATCTTACTTCAAGTGGCATAAAAACTTATTTTCAGTACATTCCTAGCCACTCTGGCATAAGTGGTAATCATCAGGTTGATGAAATAGCAAAAAATGCTATAAATATTGACCAGCCAAGTGGGAGGCCAATCCCAATTAGAGATATTTACCAATGGAGGCTATCAGATATTAATTTTAATAAGATTAATCCTATTCTTTCACCCTTTCCCAATAAGTATCTTTCTAAAATTTATCATAGAATTCATTCTGGAACAAATGGACTAAATTTCCTTGCATTCTCATATAAGCTTTCTGATTCAAGTGGCTCAATTCCCCTGTCCCCTCTTTGCAGGCATTGTAATATGAATTATGAAACAATTGACCATTGCCTATTTGAATGTAATATGCTGACGTCTGCACAATATACCTTGCTTTGTAAACTGTTAAAATGCTTCAAACATCACAAAATCTCACCATCAGCCAAGAGCCTAGCCAACTATACCTGCACACAGAGCACAGAAATCGATATCTATCATCTTATATTTGAACTCCTTGAGTCAAAAGATCTACTGAAAGATATCTGAGAATATCTAATAAATAAATAATACAGCAGCTCTGTAGCCCACAGAGTGAAGCAAAAAGAAGAGGGCTAAATAGTACCAACTGAATAGCCCGCCTGCTGTGAATTAGAAGAAGAAGATGATCATTTAGCAGTTCAGTTTATTTTGGAGTCCTCCAAAATCTTCATTTCAAATACATAAGAAAATGAAAAGAAATGTTGATAAGGTTCAATGGCCATAAAAAGAGCTATATCAAATCCCAGATGAATTGGAAATGATCAGAAGTGGAGGAGGGGGCGCCTGCCCTAAATATTTTAAACTTCAGTATTTTTTAGCAAAAATTATTCTTTCTGGGCATTATCTTAATTCACTTGAAACGCTAGTTGTCTGCAATGCTGCATATATGATGATATTGTTTTTGAAGAAATAAATTTATGGTTGAATAATTTACAGTTTCCTAGAAGAGTTCTTATCCAGCTAGTTGCATTTTATTAAGTAATTCCAGAGGAACTAATTATCAGGCTATCTGGATATTATTATTAAATTGTTTAGAAAATGGATTGTCCACCTAATCGTCAGTGACTACATACTGCAAAGTACAAGCGCAGACAGAATCCAGCTGAATCCAGAAACACGTCTCAGTGATGTAGACTTTGCTGATAACATTGCCATCCTAGAATCATGCAAGCAAAGACTTCAAGAACTCCTTGACAAAGTGAGGGAGAGAGGTGGCCATGTCGGCCTGAAAATAAATAATGAGAAAACAAAATGCATGGCTACCACAGATTCACCCCTGAGCATGACTTGCAGAGACCAACACATAGAGCAAGTTTTCCATTTCAAATACTTGGGAAGCATAATAGAAAGTACCGTATCAACCACAAAAGAAGTGCTCACAAGAATCAGCCAAGCCAATAGGGCCTTCAATAGATTATGGAAAGTATGGCAGTCCCAAAGCTTCTCTATACAGCTAAAGTTATGACTCTGCAATAGCAATGTTATGCCAGTGCTGCTTTATACAGCCGAAACCTGGCACCTGAACCAGGAACAAGAGAGAAGAATACTTGCTTTCAAAAACACATGTCTCAGAAGAATTCTCAACATCCATTGGCAGCAGAGAATAACAAACCAATCCATCTGTGAAGAGACTGGCCAGCCTCTTGTGACATATATCATAAGAGTCCACCAATGGAGATACCTTGGCCAAGTACTATGTATGGATAATCTCTGACCACCAAATGCAGCACTCCATTGGCAGCCATTGGGTCCACGCAGCAGGGACAGACCCAGAAACACCCTGCGTCGAACATACCAGACAGATCTCCGTAACCTGCACGCATCAATCCAACCTCAATGGGAGGACATATTGACAGCAGCAAACCAGCGGGAAGATTGGCGGCTCCTTCTTGATGCCCTGGGTGCCTCTGGAGGCACAGGTGGATCTAAGGTCTAAGGTAAGGTCTATCTGGATATATATAAGAAAGACTTCAATAGGCTACTTCATTATCCACCTAGTTAAATGTCAATGCTTATTCTGAGAGAATTAATTATCTAGCTGGTTGGATATTGTCATCTGATGGCATTGAGATTTTACTTATCTGCCTAGTTAAATATAAATCAGAATAAGACTCACCATTATTCACCTAGTTAGATATTCTTGCTGTGCCTAAGAGAAACAATTTATCTGGCTAGTTGGATATTATCCCAAAACTGCATAATGGAATTTACTTATCCTTCTAGTTGGATATATATCAGGAGTGTTAAGACTTGGTATTATCCACCTAGTTAGATGTTCATGCTGTGCCTAAGAGAAATGAATTATCTGGCTAGTTGGATATTAACCCCAAACTGCTTAGAGGATCTTCTTATCATCCTAGTTGGATATATATCAGAAACACTAAGCTACATTTTTATCCAACTAGGTAGATATTCTGTATATTACATAGACAGTCAAATATTCAGCTAGGTAGGTAAAGGTGTAAGAGTCTTAAAAATGTTATTATCTGGCTAGTTGGATATTATCGCTAGTTTGCATAAAAAATTTACTTATCTGTCTAGTTAGATATGTATCAGAAGCATTAAGTTAAAGTATTTTCCACCTGGTTAGAGATACTTAGTTGGCTCTTATACTTTATTGTATTTGGCTAGCAAGCTAAAACTATTTTGCTTTTAAATTTTGATTATTTTCCTAGTTGGATAATTTCTTATTTGCTTAAAAGGACTTTTCAGATAGCTAACTAATTGGATAATGTTGGCAATAACTAAGTATGGTGAGATAGTATTTTTTCATTCTATAGAATAGAAATTTTTTGATATTATCCATTAGGTATACTCCTGTGGGTGTAGGGGTAAAATTTATTTCCAACTCAAACGTATGTTAAGTTTGGATTCAGAATGCAATTCTTACAATAGAGGTAAGGTTTATTTCTTAGCTACCTTAAAGCAGTGTTCAAAAGCATGTCTAGCTAGAATCCCATGTCTAGCCAGAATTCAATGTCTAGGCAACAGCCATTCACAAGTAAAATTTGGTGCTTAGCTAAAGCTGCAAATTTAGTTTCAAATTGTTATTTCTAGCAAAGCAAGAGAGCTTATGTAGGCAAAACTTCCCAAATTGTAATCCCTATTTTACTGTCACAAAATAATGGATGAGATAAGCCAAACAATTGCCTTAGTGTACTTCACTATTATGTCTGATGTTGCATATTTGCCTAAAATGAAAACAAACAATTAATGAGAAAACAAAAATTAAAATTCTTCAGTTTAAAAATGCAAACATAAATGATGAATATTGTGGAACTTGGTACATTCTGACTGGCTGTAATCAAAAATCCTAGACATTGAGTTCTAGAGTATAGAACTCAATGTCTAGCAAAGTGCATTATCTAGCATGTCTAGATAAGGACCAAATTTTAATTGTGAATGGTCATTGCCTAGCCATTGAATTCTGGCTAGACATGGGATTCTAGCTAGACATGCTTGTGAAGGCTGCTTAATAGCCTATTCTGTTAATATAAGCCTTACCTGCCAAAAGCCACTTATTTACAATCTTGCCACCTAATTTCTAATAAAGAGGTAGCCTAGTCTAATGAATGTTAACACTGAAGGTGAAACCCAACTGTAAAACAAAATGATTGGTTGGGTAAATATTGAGCAGTTCACATGAATGACCTACAAATCAAGTGAAAATATTACTCAATCCTAGTTTTATGTTCTTTCTGAATTTAATAATTGCTTTACCTAAATATTCAATTTTAGGTAAATATTTACCAAATTATATTATTGACTTACAAATAAAGTAAATAGGCCTAGCCTATACCACTTGATGCCATTTTTTTATTGAGGGGTGGGGTAAAATTCATTTCCGACCAAAATGATTATTATATTTGGGGTAAAATTCTACTTTAGCTACTTTTGACTATCTTGGAAAGGGGTTAGGTTAAGAAAATGAAACTTTCAGGGATAGGTCTACAGGCTAAAGTATGTCCTGGGAAGATATTTTGAAGTACCCACCTCCACTCCTTCTCCCTCTAGACGGTCCTGACCTTTGATGACCTTTAAAAATATGTGAGTTATAGAAGTGAAACCTAGCAAAATAGATCTTCTGCTTAAATGAAGTACAACAAAATTGTTTTCAGCTTCACAACTTTGCTCAATCCCAATTTATAAGGTTTTAAAGATATGCAAATAAATTTCCTAAATTTTGGAAATAAACTATTTATATCTCTTAAAATTCTGATCAAATATTTGAAATTGCATTTTCAGAGCTAAAGCCAGAGAAAAAGAAACTGATAACTGAAAATTAAGCTAAAATATTGTTTTGTCAAAATTCCAATGGGTATAGACCTGTCATGTAGGCAAATTTCAGGACCGTCTAGAGAGAGGAGTGGAGGTAGGTACTTCAAAATACCTTCCCGGGACATACTTTAGCCTGTAGACCCATCCCTGAAAGTCTCATTTTCCTAACATAACCCCTTTCCAAGATACCCAAAAGTAGCTAAAGTAGAATTTTACCATATTTGGAAATAGCATATTTGAAATAAAAGAAAAAGGTGTCATCTTTGGGGGTCCATAAAGGGCTTAAAATTGAATTTGTGGGGGAAAATATTATTATACCCTGAAAGAGCATAACAAAGACATTGAGTGGTATGTTCACTTTATTTGTAAATCATTTATGTGAATTATTCAATATTTACCGGTTGATTTAACTATAAAAAAATTTCACAAACAATTTTGAACTTTTTTTTCCACCTGCTTTTTCCTAAAACATTTTTATCAAGAACATGTTTGCCAACTAACGATGTCTCAAAACAGTGCAAAAGAAGGCTGAAAAAGAGGGACTTCTGCGAAAAAGAGTGCAAGTAAAAAAAAATTGCACTCTCACTATTCACAATCTCTCCAACTTTTCTGATCACTCTCTTATTTAGGAAAAACCCTTGATATGGCTTAAAATTCTACTGAAATAGCAGGAATTGCATTATTATAAACTAAGGCCAATTAAAAGGAGATCGAAACTCAAAGGGAGGTAAAACACTTTTTGACAAAATTTATAAAAGTTCAGACCTGTAAAGAACATATGTTTGGCTTTCCTCCTGTGCAAAACCTGTCATGTATGTAATCCTCTAGGCCCCAGAAATAAAAAGAGTGCAGACAAAGAGACTTGTCAATAACTACCCAATGGATTCATTTCTGAATTTGTCTTTCCCCTAACCCAACTACTTTTAAAGATAGCAAGAAATCTCTAAACTACGATTTTACCTCATATTTTCATAATTTACTCCTTTTTTGTCATTTCGATTATATGATCCCCATCCGAAACAAATTTTTTGGCCCCTGGATGGTATGATTTTTGTTTCAGAAAAAAAGGTATTTTAGCCGATATGGGCCATTTACACTTAAAATGGTGAGTAGAGTCTTAGCAGAATTTTACCAGTCTAAAATAAGACTTTTAAAAGGTTTCTTTTAGTCTTTGCTTTTCAATTTCCAAAAAAATCGTTGCACCAAAAAGCTCAAATTCCATTTCCAAAATTTGTGTTCAGGGTATATAAACTTTTAATTAGTCCTTATATCCCTTTGACTCCGCAAAAAGAATCTTCAGATAAATAGAAATCCTTCATCCTCATCTGTAACCAAGCCCTGGATATAAATAAATTTTTTTGTAAGTTAATAACCAGCAGTCCCAATTAAAGTCCTTAATTCTATTGGTGGGTTGTCGGAAGTGCGGTCATTTGAGCTACCTATTCCCAGCAGTTTTAGGCCTATAAGCCGGCTGGTACCAATACGGTTCTTCCCACTCACTCCCGCTTTCTTTTTCACAATCCAAAACAAATGATGAATAACTCCTTTTTATTGTCTTCATTCTGCATTAGTGATCACTAATCAATTTGTCTCTTCTTTAAGATATCACTAGAAGCCATAAAAACATATCTATCAATGGCCAAGGCAGGTTAGAATCCAGAATCGTAGTGTAGGTATTTGATATATTAGCCATGTAGCAGAGGCACTTAAGGGATATAGTCTCCACACCAGTGGCTGACAATCAAACATGACATGCTGGATAGTCTTATAGGTTGAGAAGCAGATACAGCAAAAAGGAGAGTGATGTAAGTGATGGAGTGATGGAGAGTGGCCTAATTTATTTAGTGGTATGTATTTGTATTAGACCCTGGCGCAACGCCGGCGCATGGACTGAACGCCACCAGTAAAAAGCCCAGTTAACCGCCGCCGAAGTGCCGCAATGCTGCCGGCACGAAAAAAATTTGGTTCCCCAAATCCTCTAAAAAACTTAAATTTGATACCAATGGAACATCAACAAAATCGGATTTTTATCCGAGTGACCTAGTCCTAACTTTCTAGTCAGCCTAGTTCACTAGGTCACTAGGTTACTCGATACAAATCCGATTCTGTTGATGTTGCATTGGTATCAAATTTCAGTTTTTATAGTTTTGATTACTATTGAGCCGGGTCGCTCCCTTCTTACAGGTTGCTACCACGAACTGTTTGAAACTGGATGCTCATAGTTCCACACACGCCGCGTGTGGGGCGCCGGTGGCGTTGCGGCTCTTCGGTGGCGGCACCGCGATTGATTGACTTTTGGGGATTTTGGGAACAAAATTTTTTTCACGCCGGCAGCATTGCGACACTTCGGTGGCGGTCAACCGGGCCTTTTAGTCTAATACACATACATACCACTAAATAAGTTAGGTCACTTTAAAGTGACCTAATTAAGTGATCTAGTTTCTCAACTTAATAACTAATCAGCTAGATAGGTCACTTTAAAGTGACCTAGTTTCATAGCTTAACCTAGTTTCATAACTTAACCTAGTTTTGTGTGAAGCTGTACAAAATAGGTCTTCCCTGTTTAGTTTGTTCTTGATTCAGAACTAAGATACAGTTTAGAATTTGGGCTTTGGTGATATTTAAGCTGAAAGCTAGCAAAAAAAAAAATTCAGATTACTCAGATAGAAAAATATCATTTTCAACTGTTCTGATTTGTATATTGCCAGTTATTAGAAAATGTCTATGTGCCAGTCATATGAAATGTCGTACTATACTGCAATAAACAGATTTATAAATAATGATGAAGCAAGCAACAACTTTTTCAGGACTCATAGTGTCTTACCATCACTAATAATGTGCAAAACCTGCAATACACCATACAACTATTACACATCTGAAAATATGTGGAAATGCAGCAAGAGCTATGTCATCCCAAAGACCCAAAAGAGAAGAATTTGGAGCTATTCAGTATTCAATAGAAAAGGGAGTTTTTTGCATCAGGCCAGGATTAGGCCTAATCGAATCCTGATATTTATAAATGACTTTCTGTCGGATCATTGGGACCATCAAACGGTTATTGAGAAACTCCAGATAAGTAAAAAAACAAGCATTGACTGGAGGTCCTTTTGCTCAGAAGTTCTGACGGCTTGAAAAGGAAACCAAGAACCTATAGGAGGGCAAGGTGTTGATGTTGAAATCGATGAACTTTAATGGCAAGAAGAAAGTACAACAGGGGAAGGATTTCACAGCAAGTTTGGGTTTTGGTGGACTAGAGAGAGAGAGCAAAAGAAAAATTATTGTAGCCCTGACTAATGGCCAAGAAGGCCTCCACAGAAACAAGGAAACTTTAATTCCTATTATAAAAAATATATTAAGCCTGGAATCATTATTTACAATGATAAATAGGGAGTTTATAGTACATTGTCCAGCCATGAATATACTCATTTCCAAATCAATCATTCAGCCAAGTTTGTTGATCCACAGGACTGTTCCATTAATACTCAAAATAAAAAAAGTCTTTGGAGATGCTTCAAAAAGCAGTCTAAAAGACCAGGGATGCAAACAGCATACATGGAGCAGTATGTGTTGCGCTTCTTATTTCTGCAAAATTTTGAGCGAAAAGACTGACTTCATAATTTTTTGATTGAAGCTGCAAGGCTCTATCCCCCTGGGATCGATAGGGCCCCTAAAGAACCAGACAGTCACACCCCTAGTGCATCAGAAAGAGAGATTAGTTTGTTTATATTAAGTGCTATTTATTTGATATTTGTAAAACTGTATATGTAGCTACCATAAAGTGTTTGTTTGGATGAAAGAAGTTTTGGTGTTTTTAAAGAAGCTTAGAAGCAATTTTGAAAATAATTTGCAACGGAAATGAATGTCATATTTGGATTCAGGATGAAATTCTGATGCAAGTGGTAAGTTTTTCCAAAAAAAATTAATAATTCAAACTGTTTAGTATTTCTCAAATCAAATCACCTCTCAACAAGATTTAGTATTTTTCATATCAAATCACTGCTTAAAAAGATTTAGTATATTTCAATTCAAATCGCAGCTTTCAGCAAAATTTAGTATTTTTCAAATTGATTCGCCGCCCTGATGTTTCTGTGATAAAAACAGGAAAATTGAAGAAACTTAAAGAAGCTTAGAAGTAATTTTGAAAATAATTTGTGACAGAAATGAGTATTATATTTGGACTCGGGATGAAATTCTGATGCTAGTGGTATGTTTTTTTTTTTTTTTATCTAGCTGATTAGTCTGTTAATGTAAACCTTACCCCTTACATCTAAGATCTTACATCTTTCTGCAAAGACTATTGTTTTTTAACTCATCTTTGTTCTAAGATCCTACAGCTCACTGATGTTAGCAAAAAGTGTGAAGACCACCACTGTTTCACCATATAGAACAATGATGATCTACTCATCAAAGTTCTCACATTAGGGGGGGGGGGGGCAAATTTTATTTCTGATGTAAATGGGAGGTAAAAGCTAATACCTTTAATAATTTTCAGTTTGATGTAGGATAATATGCTAGACTACGCTAAAGAACAACCAACTGTTAAAAAAAGAAATGGGTACTAAAAGATAATGGTTTTATAAAAATATCGCTAAACTTTTGTATATAGCCATAATACATAGCCATGCCCATAAGTGGTATTGTCAGGGGTGGGGGAGTTAGAAACTATTTTGTATATTTTTAATCAATTTAACAAAATTTGGAAATTTTGTAAAACATAATCGTAAAGAGTATTGAATGGAGAAAGAGAATATATATTTCTTTTTTTTGTGGTTTCGATACTTGTGTCTCATAGCCACCACACTCAAGTTCTGTTGAGAAGTGAATTTTGGTTAATGCTAATCTGAAATATGATGAAAATATAATACTTAATCAACAAAATTATGAAAACTTCGACAAAGAATTACAAAAGGGGGTTGCCCAGACCTCATTATATTAAATAAATAACCTAAACTAACCTAGCCTAACCTAACCAAAATACCAACTAAATATTTAATTAAAATATAGCTACAATGTAGTTTGCCAGCGAACCAAAGCTAATCGTGTATTTTTCTTGCAAACAACACAAAGTCCCTACTTGAGAGTTGTGACAAGAGACTGGCTCACATATTTTTTGGGGAAAATTTTCAAAGTGCCAGAGGTGCCTGGGATGGAACTCGGTACATGGAATGTTTCATTGTTTAAAAGTCCCTGGACAGACTTTCTGATGAAATCAAGCTGGCCTATTCTTCCGTTTTCATCATCCTCGTGAAGATGACGATAAAATTTCCAGGAAGAAACAAGTAGTATACACAGAGGGTTTTGTCCAGTAAACCAATACCACTTTTTTCCACGTAGAACTGGCCGATAAGCTGACAGCGCATTATCAAGAAGATCCACACAAGCCATGCCTTGGTTATAATTTCTGATGAACCTCGGTTGGCCAACGGTTATATCCTTCTTCTCTGCAGATAAAAAGCTCTTAGCTGGGTGTAGGGGTTCAATCGAATCATGATTAGTGGCAAAACAAATGACCTTACTGTCATTCCATTTTACTGCTTTTTGAGGAGGTTACTCCCCCACAACCCTCAGGGCAAGGGTTTTAAGTTATGCCCTGGGGGCATACAAGAACGATGTTGGCACAATGTATTATTTATTATTTTTTCCTTTAGACCAGGGCACTTCGTATCAAAGAAGTTATCATTGAAACTTCGAAAAGGGCTAATTCAACTGGAAATTAGAGTGGCTTGTGCCCTTTTTAATAGTTGAAAGTGATTGGAAGGCAACTAACACCCCTTCCACGCCCACCATTTTCTGAAACACGTCCAGTCAAAATTTTGAGATAGCCATTTTGTTCAGCATAGTTGATTTCCAGATAGAAAATATGTTCTTGAGGAGGTCACTCCCCCACAACCCCCAGGACAAGGGTTATAAGTTATGCCCTGAGGGCATATAAGAACGATGTAGGTGCAATGTTTTATTTATTATTTTTTTCCTTTAGACCAGGGTACTACATATTGAAGAAGTTGTCGTAGAAACTTCGAAAAGGGCTCATTCAATTGGAAATCAGGGTGGCTTGTGCCCTTTTTAATAGTCGAAAGTGATTGTAAGGCAACTAACACTCCTTCCATGCCCACTATTTTCTGAAACACATCCAGTCAAAATTTTAAGATTGCCATTTTGTTCAGCATAGTTGATTTCCAGATAGAAAATATGTTCTTGAGGAGGTCACTCCCCCACAACCCCCAGGACAAGGGTTATAAGTTATGCCCTGGGGGCATATAAAAATGATGTTGGCACAATGTTTTATTTATTATTTTTTTCCTTTAGACCAGGGCACTTTGTATCGAAGAAGTTGTGTTAGAAACTTCGAAAAGGGCTCATTCAATTGGAAATCGGAGTGATGTGTGCCCTTTTTAATAGTCGAAAGTGATTGGATGGCAACTAACACCCCTTCCACGCCCACCATTTCCCGAAACACTTCCAATCAAAATTTTGAGATAGGCATTTTGTTCAGCATAGTTGATTTCCATAGAAATTATGTTTTTGAGGAGGACACTCTCCAACAGCCCTCAGGGCAAGGGTTGTAAGTTATGCCCTGGGGGCATTTAAGGTTTTTATAGAAAGCGTTGTCGTAGAACCTTCAAAAAAGGCTCATTCGATTGGAAATTCAAAGGGCTATTGCCCTTTTGGAAGTGATTGGAGGGCAACTAACCCCCCTCTCACGCCCACCTTTTCCACAAACACATCCAATCAAAATTTTAAGATGGCCATTTTGTTCAACGTAGTTGAAAGTTCTGGAAATTAGGTCTTTGAGGATGACAACGCCCCCCCTCCCCCACAGCCCTCAGGGCAAGGCTTTAAAGTTACGCCCAGGGGGCATATAAGGTTTTTATATAACACATTGTCGTAGAAACTTCAAAAAGGACTCATTCAATAGGAAATTGAAATGGCTAGTGCCCATTTTAACAGTCAAAAGTGATTGGAAGGCATTGTACACCCCTTCCACACCCACCATTT
This sequence comes from Artemia sp. Qi Xiang Cuo, assembly GCF_049724085.1. NCBI lineage: Eukaryota > Metazoa > Arthropoda > Branchiopoda > Anostraca > Artemiidae > Artemia > Artemia sp. Qi Xiang Cuo. Next base: position 55,612,415 of record NC_142808.1, read on the forward strand.
CCCCAAACACATCCAATCAAAATTTTGAGATAGTCATTTTGTTCCACGCAGTTTAACGTTCAGGAAATTATACCTTTGAACAGGACACTCCCCGTACAGTCTTCAGGACAAAGGTCATAAGTTATGCCCTGAGGGCATAGAAATTTTTATTGAAATCTTTGTCGTAGAAACTTGAAAAAGGGCTCATTCGATTGGAAATTCAAAGGTCTAGTGCCACTTTTTAATATTCGAAAGTGATTTGAGGGCAAAAACCCTCCTCTCACGCCTACCTTTTCCCCAAACACATCCAATCAAAATTTTTAGATAGCCATTATGTTCAGCATAGTTGATTTCCAGATAGAAATTATATTTTTGAGGAGGACACTCCCCCACAGCCCTCAGGGCAAAGGTTGTAAGTTATGCCCTGGGGGCATATACGATTTTTATTGAAGGTGTTTTCGTAGAAACTTCAAGACAGGCTCATTCTATTGGAATTTAATGGGTTAGAGCCCTTTTTAATAGTCGAAAGTGATTAGAGTGCAACTAGCCCCCTCCCCCACGCCCATCATTTCCCCAAACACATCCAATCGAAATTTTGAGATAGCCATTTTGTTCAGCATAGTTGATTTCCAGATAGAAAATATGTTTTTGAGAAGGACACCCCTCCCAAAAAACAATGCCATATAGTAGCTTCAAAAAAAAATTCAAGGAAGCTTAATAAGATATGGTAAAGGAATCTTAATTTGGTCAAGACAAGGAACTTTTAGTTAAATTTTCATCAAAATGTCTTAATCTAAATTTAAACATTTATTGCTTCTACATATTTCTTTGCCTGTGTTTTCTATGATATTTGTCACCCTAAAATCTAAGGTTTTCTTAAGCTTTCATTGATGTATCTATGCGTTCAACTTGACTTATATGAAATGGGGAATTACATTAAATGAATGCAGATTATGCGTGGCTTGTATTTTTTAAAAAGAAAATTTTACTTCATTTACTTTTTTTTTTTTTTTTTTTTTTTTTTTTTTTTTTTTTACTGTGACATCGATCATAATAATAATTTAATTTTATCAAACAGATGTTCTCTTGATGGGTTTGAAGATTATGGGAAAAAAAATTTCTTTAAAAAAATAAGTCAGCCCCTTTAAAACAAAACAAAAAAAACATGCTGTCATAAATGTTTAGCCACAATAATCTCTCCCTTCACCAAAGATAAACTCTAACATACATTAGTATCTATTCAACTTTTATATCCAAAGTGTTTATAGTGAAAAATCTGAGGACACTGTACCAATCACTACTAGGCTCTGCTGGTACATAATCTATTTTAGGCCTAAGCCTGATATTGTTGTACCGTTCCTGAACAGTTTTGGACAGGAATTTGTCTCCTGTCTGTTCCTATTCCCAAAATATTGAATAAAGTGGAGCATTACTTTTAAAAAAATATCCAGAACCTAACTAAAACAATGGGGTTTCTTTTAAATATAGTGTTTATTACCCAATTATAGATTGTTAGGAGCAATGGAAAAGTTATAGCCCGTTAAGTTCAATCAAGGTAAAACGTAACCAGAAACTTAGACACAAAATATTTACACTGCACAAAACTCAATCGTTGCAAAATAACATACGAAACTCAATATTTAAAGGGTTGATCTGCAAAGAACTCGCTCTATGAAAACATATTGATGTTCAACCAGCAGAAGCAGAGAGTCTTAACATGGAGGAAAAATGGAACTAGCTATTTAATGAAAAAATTGAACTTGCATGAGGTTGAAGAAATTGCTCCTAGTTGAGGACATATCATCAGAATGAATCCAAAATTATGGATTCAAGGGTCAATAGGAAGACTCCATGAAGCTATAAAGAATAAAGGTTTTACTTAAATAGGCCATGTCCAGGGTCTGCTAGAAATTGCCTGAAGAAAACGTTGAAGGCATCAATGGGTCAATATACAGAAACTTTGTAAAGGAAATTTAGCAACCCAAGCAGTTTTTGTATAGTTATGGCAAAGCTTAACATAAAAGGCAATGAGAAAACACGAAATGAAATAGGACGGGACAATTTTCCTTGACTTAGATTATTTTGATGACTTTAGCATCCTCTATGAAAGTGTGAGCAAAATAAATAAACTTTTAGAGCCAATTGGAAGTGTCTGTGGAAATGGAATTCTTCTTGGAGATTGGCGACCTTTTAATCTGGTAGTAAGACACTACGTTGAACAAGGATATACAGAGGACAATGTAAGGGTGATATCTCTCCTCTTCAACGGAGGTTATAACATGGATTCAAAAGCTGGAGGCCCATCTCAGTTTCAAATGGTGATTACGGAATAACGTTTTAACTCTTAATTAAGGGAATGAAAAAAGTCGTACACAGATACCTAGAAGGATATGAGTTTAGATGTAGCCGAAGAAAGAGTATATAATACAGAAACATATATACAGAATACATATATACAGCATATATACAGTAAATATACAGAAACCTTGTAATGGAAATTTAGCAACCGAAGCAAAGTTTTTGTATAGTTATAGCAAAGCTTAACATAAAAGGCAATGAGAAAACACGAAATCAAAATTTTCCTGGACTTAGATTATGTTGATGACTTAAGCATTCTCTATGAAAGTGTGAGCAAAATAAATAAACTTTTAGAGAGTCTTAGGGGTTTAGAGAGTCTAAGTCGCTAAGGCTAGAAATAAGTGAAGATGAAAAGGTGAATCTGGGTAATGAAAAGATAAATCAAGTGTACAGCTTCACTTATCTTGGTAGTCTTATTAGTAAAGACAGTGGGTGCCTTGAAGATGTTAAAAGTCGAATAGCCAAGGCTCTGGGCGTTATTTCACAGTTGAAGAAGGTTTTTAAGAATTGGAAAATAAGTCTTCTAACTAAGATTGGAATATTGGAAACCACAGTGATGATTTTGGCCAAATATGAGTTTGAAGTAAGGGCGCTCTAAAAAATGGTTGAAGATCTGCTAGATATTTTCTAGAGAAATTTCCTACTGATTGTTTTGGTTACCCGACTGACTGACCATATTTCAAGCAGTAGGCTCTACGAAAAGTGTGGTTCAATCTTGCTTTTTAGGGCTATAATGAGAGAAAGGCTTAGATGGCCAGGGAACATTAAGCGGATGTAAGATGACGGATTGCCAAAGACTGTCGTTTTCAGCCAATCGTCAGGGGCTATATGGAAAGGAGGTTTTCTGTGGTTGGTGTAGGAAGATGCCGTAAAGAAAGACTTCAGTGAAATGGCAACTTCCTTGGAGGGTGTAAAGAGGCGCTTTGAATAGATTGGGATGGATTACGAGCTTGAGTAGCTCTGTTTGCCTCAGGTGCTTTGGTACTGCAATGAGTTATTGTTAGTAATAGTAGTTGTAGTACTTGTAGTATCTTGTCAGGAAACAGAAGGTATACGGTAGAAATTTATTGGCTACTTCTCAGTTATTTTGTAACCTTGGGTCTTTTGGGAATACCTCAACGGGAGGGGCAGGGGCATTTGTATTATAATTAAGGCTTCTTCTGTTTAAACACTTGGATGAAATATAACATGGACCTTTCCATATATTCAACTATACTAGATTAAAAGCCATTGTACAACCAATATCCTTTTTTTTGTTTGCCAGTTCGAAGCAGTAATTCAGGTATTTTTAAGTTATGTAGTTTTTCGATTTGATGACATTTTTGAGGGATTTTGGGATATTTTTTGTAATTTGTACAAATTTGTTTTTGAATTTATATTTTAAGGCAAGGAGGATTAAAAATGAAAACGACTGATTTAGAGTACTTGCTAAAAAGATTACTGAGGCTACTAACTAAATTGAAAAATATTTGAGTCTATCTTCCTTTCTTTCTTCGATCATAATGGGAATAAAGCTCAAAGAATTTATCTCCATTCTAATCCACAGTGCTAGCCAAGAGTGGGAGGATATCATAAGGATAAAGGAAAAAAATAAGCATAATCACTTGATCACTTAAAGAGATAATGGTTAGTATTCCTGCATCAGTTACAAATGGCCAATTTTTTTTTTTAAACGTGATTATCTTATTTTTTTTGGTTACTGTGGGCCTTGGCTAGTTCTTTACAGGGCTGCATTTATTTCTGTTGCCATAATCATCCTTAAGAAAAAAAAAAAATAATTTTTACTACTACGTTAATAAGCAACGCTAGGCATAAATCATTGCTTATACTGAAGAGACATGTTTTATCGTTTTTTTTCAAGATGCATTTGTTTATTGATTTTTTTTCCAGAGGCAACTTATATGAAAGCAGTGGTCATGTGAAATTTGAAAGGGGCCTATTGGATTGGAATTCAGAAGATCTAGTACCCTTAAGTTTCAAAAGTGATATGAAGGCAACTAGTCTCCCCCCCCCCCAACCGCTTTTCCCCAAATACATCCGGTTGATTATTTTTGGATAGCCATTTGGCTCAAAAAGACAAAAGGTCAAACAACTATGCCGCTGGGTTGACAAAACTCTGAGGCCTGGGGGCAAGGGTTGTAAGTTAAGCAAGTTGCCCACTGTTTACACATAAGATTGTTATAGTAGGTGTTGCGTATAAACTTTGAAGGTGGTTCATTTGATTTGAAATCAAAAGTTTTAGTTCTCTTTTTGAGAGTGAAAATTGATTGGAGGACAACCAGGCCCCCCCCCTCCCTAATGGTTTCGAGTAAAAATTCGAAATTACTATTTCGTTTAAAATAGTCAATAAGCAGTATAACTATGCCTTTAAGGTTGACAATTCCTCCCCTCCCCCCTCAGTTTCTGGGCAAGGGCTGTAATTTATGCTAGTTACCAATTGTTAGCATTTAAGTTTTTAGAAGGGATGGTCTTATAAACCTTGGAGGGGGCTCATTTGATTAAAATAAAAAATTTTAGCTCTACTTTTAAACGTCAATTTGTTGGGGGGGGCTAAACCCACCTATCCCCCCACGCTTCGTCCCATGCCCTTTTTTCACCAAACACATCCAATCAAAATTTTGAAATATATGTTTTGTTCAAAATAGCTCATCTTTGTTTTTAATTGCCACCCTGGGATTTTGTTTACCTGAAAAAACAGTCTAAGATAGGTCAAGAATTTGAGAAAATATCTGAAAGATTTTCGTTTAGATTTTTTTCGATTCAATTTTCCTCTATTTTGCTGTAATTCAAATAAAGACTTAGGTATTCAGTGGAATCTGTTATATTTTTATTAATTTTGAAAGGCTTCTGAAGTCTCAAAGTTTATCTACCATTGTGCTGAAGTTTAAATATATAAGAATCAAACTTATATCGGCTATAAGCTGAACCCATCCTTAAATATGATCCAAACGTAAACCCAAAATAATAAAAAATTGAGCATCCAATTATGCAATAACTGGATTTTGCTATTACACAACTGTTAGTAATTTTATACCTTGTCCAACATATTTTTGTCCCTTTCAATTGTATTTTGTTTTAGAAGTTGAAGTTGCTCTACCTAGTGACTGTGAGAATCTATTTGACATTCAAAACTCTAATTTGTCTCCAAAACCTGAAGATGGTCTTTTGGGTCCTTTCCCCAGTATTTCAGTACCATGTAAACTTGAGCCTCGCTCCCAGGAATTGAGGTTCACATCTATGGACACGGAAGGAACATGTACAAATTTTGTATTCTAGGATAATAACAGTTATATCAGCATGTATCTTTTAGTATATCTGTTTTTATAATTGGCTAATAATGACTGAAAAATTAGTACCTTATACGTTTGAATTTTTATGTAATTTAAGATCAAAGATTACTAAATTTAACTGTTTTTTTCTTATATTTATATTATTCCTAATATTTTTTTTTGTGTGATTCTTAAAAATATTTATTATGATTTTAAATTTGTTTTTGTATTTGATTTCTGAAGTTTGTTTAGTTATTTAATTTATTTTATTTGTTTTTTAAACAAAATTAATTTAAACTAAGAAAACTGAGTTTAGACTTGGTTTAAACCAAGAAAAATGATGGCTTCTTCATCCCGTTGCTAGCAAGTGCGATTTAAGGTAATTTTGATGTAATGACGTGTGGGTAATAAACTTTATTCGGTTGGAGCTGAAGCAACACCTGATTCACTTATGTAAATACATATAGTTTTTAAGTTCGTTTTCAACTTCTACTGTAATTTGTATTCATCTTGCTGGTCATTTCTTTGTTTTTTAGTAATTTCTAAATTTTAATCTGCAGTCATTTCATTTTTGTTGTGTATTTTTTTTTTTATTAATAGGAAACGATGATTATTTAAAATGCTTAGTAATTTGTAATATGGCTGTATGTTTTGCATTTACTGTATCCAAATTTAAAACAATATATAATATCCAACCTCTTTGGTGGTTTTGTGAAATTAGCTTCTCTTTTTAGAGAAGGAACCAATTTGTCACGTGAAGGGAAAGTAATCATAGGTGGAGCAAGATTTGAGAATAAAGATTGTGAATGAAATATAAGATTCATTCTAACTCCTCCTGCCGTTCTTGTTATTTGGGCTTTAGATCCATTCGGGAAAGTTTCATTCACAGAGTAAAGGAGCCTTCTGATGTTACTAAAAGCCTATCTTTTTCTTTTTCAACTAAATATTTACACCTATGAAGTGCTTTTTAAAAGTATATTTCCCGAAAATAGGGCACTTCGCCCGAAATAGGGCATAGAGCATTTTTTAGACCAGGGCACTTCGTATCGAAAGAGTTGTTGAAGGAACTTCGAAAAGGGCTCATTCGATTGAAAATAGAAAGGGCTAATGCCATTTTTAATAGTCGAAACGAGGGCAACTAGGCCTCCTCCCACGCTCACCCTCCCATTTGCCCATTATGTTTAAAAACTAACTGTTGCCTTAAGATTAAATCAAAATGCACTGTGTTAATGCTAATTCCCAATAAGGCATGTCAGCAGTATCCAAGAACTTTCGGGGCTACTTCTGCTCTTAATATCTAACCAAATCACAATTGCGTAAATGTACCCTAGCTATTAAAGAAAGTAAAGAGATTTTTTTGTGAATAGTATCAAGTTTTCTATTTCAGGTCAATTAGAGGAGGTATGAAACTAAATTAAACACTACTATTTGTGTCTAGATTTTTAAAAGGGTGTATGTTGTTAAAAATCAATGAAAATATTTCTCCAGTATACTAATAGCAGGCGAAACTATAAAGTCTTAAAAAAAAGAAAGTATTTACAGAAATATTTTATTTTTCTTTGAAAAGACTGTGTCAGTGTTAGACAAGCATTAGTTAATTAAAAAAAACTTTCCACCAATTATTTTTTTCTAAGAAAAGTAAAGAACTACATTAAACCAAAAATGAGCAAAAATAAAATCAAATAATCTACCAAGCATGAAAGTACTAATAATCAGCATCGATAAATAAATGAAACCCACACCCAACATAAATTACAATAAATAACCGAGTCAAACTCAAATCGAGCAGAAATTAACATGAGTAGGGCTCAAAACCCCTATTCCTTCCTAAGGTCAGAACATGATTTGCACTTTACTGAAAAAAATACAAATGAATGTGTATTGTCAATTTAATATACATATACATTTATATTTTTGAGAACATTTATATTTTTTCAGTAAAGTGCAAGACCCAAAACGAACAAAAATCAGATAAATAATAAATGCAAACAACCATACAATAGATACTAATATAAATGAATAAAAAAATCTACATGAGGTTGAAGAGAATGCTCCTGGTTAACAACAAATTATCAGAATAAACCCAAAGTCCTAGAGTCAGGAGTTTAATGGAAGACTCGAAGAAGCAATCAAAAATAAAGGTTTTACTTAAATAGGCCAAGTCCAGGGTCTACAAGAAGTTGCCTGAGGAAAAACGTTGAAGGCATCAATGGGTCAAGAAACAGAAACTTTGCAAAGGAAAGTTTGCAACCGAAGCAAAGTTTTTGTATAGGCCTAGTAACCGACTTACTTGCCTTATTTCAAACAGTAGGCTCAACGAAAAGTGTGGTTCAGTCTCGCTTGTTAGGGCTCTAATGAGAAAAATGTTTAGACGGCTAGGGCAAGTTTTGCAAATGTAAGATGACACATTTTCAAAGATTTTTTTTTCGGCCACCCGTCAAGAGATGAGTTATTGTTATTCGTATTCGTTTAGTCAAATAGCTTTCGTAGCAAACAAAACTGAACGCTAAATTATGCTATTTTTACAGTCATTTAAGAAAAAAAAATATATCACTTATTTAATACACTAAAAAAATATGGTACGAAGGAACATGCAAATCTGTTCGTTCGGCACTTGACGGGTTGTAGTCTGTTCTGATGCCTGGTGAGTTCGGGGGTCGGTTCGGTTGGAGGAAGAATTGAGAGATTTTTCTCGTTTGACATGAGTGATTTCCCGAATCTCATTATCAAATCGTGTCTTCGGGCGAACAAAGTGGGCAAGCTCATAACCACATGGGCATGCTCGTAATTCTCATACCTGGGTCCAAGAATTATTTTAGTAGCATGTTTTTGAACGTCTTCTAATTCCTCTGATATGTAGGCAGTGTTTTGTGCTTGAGGACCCCAGACAGGACAACAAAATTCAAGGATTGGCCTGATGTATGTCGTTTAAGCCAGTAAGAGCTGATGATCTGAGAAACCCAGCCTTCGCATACTCGTTAGACTTCGGATTGAGTAGTGTCCTTTGCCCACGATATTGTCTACGTGCAGTTTAAACAAGCAATCACTTGTGAAAGTCACGCCTAGTATTGTCGTGGACGAAACAGTTGGAAAGGGAACATCTGATATTGTAATATCTCGTTTGAGCGGGTTGAAGCGTAGAACTTTCGATTCGTAGAACTGCTGTTTTGTTACTGCGTTTTCTACT